>NW_020538040.1:115160299-115163362 GCF_003426905.1 Ctenocephalides felis
GGTGTTTTGGTTCACAGGCATAGCAAGAAACTCTGCGACCTGGCCTTTATATTTGGGGATCGCCTTTGGCCTTTGATAGCTTCCAGCGTCCGCCCTGGTGTTACTGCGAGGAGGGCCTTATTTATTTGACCCACACCTTGCCTTATTAAGAGGGCCTCCTCTTTGGCCATCATTTTCTGCTCCTCCTCCGTCCATCTTGCTTTCTTTGGCACTATTTTGGCAAGTTCCTCATCATACCATTCTTTGTGTGTTTCTGTTCATGAACACCCGACCTACTACAGTTGCAAATGTTTTGTTACATGTAGGAAATCGACAATTATGACCTTCTATATTAATCGGTGGGGGTAAACCAGTGGGTTCACCCAAATTTAATTCTAAATTTTCATTATTGATCCGAGGCTTATTATTTGACGTTGTACCGATTGAGTTACAGGCGAAGGGTTGGCAGCCCCTAAGCCCAAAATTTCACAGAGGTGGCTTAGTTTCCCCCCGAAGGGGTACTCACGGTGGGACCCACGAGGAGGAAGGCCACTTGCTAGCTGAGGTCCCGAAGAACCCCAACCACTCCCACCATAGTTAAGAGAGTCATAGTTACTCCCGCCGTTTACCCGCGCTTGCTTGAATTTCTTCACGTTGACATTCAGAGCACTGGGCAGAAATCACATTGCGTCAACACCCGCTAGGGCCATCGCAATGCTTTGTTTTAATTAGACAGTCGGATTCCCCTAGTCCGTGCCAGTTCTGAGCTGACCGTTGAATGGCGGCCGAAGAGTACGACTGACCGACCGAAGCCGGCACAGAAACCTCGCAGCAAGAAAGATCCGCGGGGGGCCTAGACACGGGACCGAGCTCGGATCTAAGTCACAAGGACAATTTCACCTTGCCCAGGCCCGGCACATCGGCCTACGCCCGCTTCCCAACCAAGCCCGGCACGCCCCGATCCTCAGAGCCAATCCTTATCCCGAAGTTACGGATCCAATTTGCCGACTTCCCTTACCTACATTTATCTATCGACTAGAGGCTCTTCACCTTGGAGACTGCTGCGGATATGGGTACGAACCGGCGCGACACCTACCGTGGCCCTCTCCTGGATTTTCAAGGTCCGAGGGGAAGATACGGACACGCCACAACTGCGGTGCTCTTCGCGTTCCAAACCCTATCTCCCTTCTAGAGGATTCCAGGGAACTCGAACGCTCATACAGAAAAGAAAACTCTTCCCGTATTTCCCGACGGCGCTCCAGGTCATTTTTGGGTTACCCGACGAACTCTCTTGCGAGGGCCCGACTTGTAAACGGTTCCGCTGCCGGGTTCCGGAATAGGAACCGGATTCCCTTTCGCCCGATGGGTGTGAAATTTTATTCAAAATAAAATACACCGACATCAACATAGGATTTCTCCTGGGGCTTAGGATCGACTGACTCGTGTGCAACGGCTGTTCACACGAAACCCTTCTCCACGTCAGTCCTCCAGGGCCTCGCTGGAGTATTTGCTACTACCACCAAGATCTGCACCGATGGCGGCTCCAGGCAGGCTTACGCCCAAACCCTTCTGCGCACACCACCGCGACCTCCTACTCACCAGGGCGTCAAAACAAACTATTATGAACGTTTCTCATGCCCTGGCGGCCGAGTATAGGCACGACGCTTCAGCGCCATCCATTTTCAGGGCTAGTTGCTTCGGCAGGTGAGTTGTTACACACTCCTTAGCGGATTCCAACTTCCATGGCCACCGTCCTGCTGTCTTAAGCAACCAACGCCTTTCATGGTATCCCATTAGCGTCGTTTAGGCGCCTTAACTCGGCGTTTGGTTCATCCCACAGCGCCAGTTCTGCTTACCAAAAAGGCCCACTAGGCACTCTGATCCAAATCTCTGGCTTCACTATTCAAGCAAGCCAGAGATCTCACCCATTTAAAGTTTGAGAATAGGTTGAGGTCGTTTCGGCCCCAAGGCCTCTAATCATTCGCTTTACCGGATGAGACTCGCTCATCGAATGCCAGCTATCCTGAGGGAAACTTCGGAGGAACCAGCTACTAGATGGTTCGATTAGTCTTTCGCCCCTATACCCAGTTCCGACGATCGATTTGCACGTCAGAATCGCTACGGTCCTCCATCAGGGTTTCCCCTGACTTCGACCTGACCGGGCATAGTTCACCATCTTTCGGGTCCCAGCGTGTACGCTCTGGGTGCGCCTCTTCTCGCAATGAGAGTGAGACGCCCGGGATTGCGAGCACGCATCCGTAGATGCGGTCCGTCATCCCTCAGTTCACTAAGCGAACCTTTACTTTCATTGCGCCTTTAGGTTTTGTATTTCCCAATGACTCGCGCACATGCTAGACTCCTTGGTCCGTGTTTCAAGACGGGTCCTGAAAGTACCCAAAGCAATAGCATCGCTGACCGGTAATAGAGTCCGTTCGAGAACACGGTAGCTAACAGCTCGAGGCGGCATCGATGCCGGACTAGGTCCGACGGCCAATAACCGTCCGTGCTTGCAACCGGCCGAACGCTTAAAAGCGACCCTATACCATATCATTTATACCGTCTGGCAGTCGGCCGGAGCACGCGGGGTCTGGCGCGAATAAATTCGCGACAGGCTACCGCCGCGGTCGTAGATCGACTACTGAGAGAGAAGTGCATGCCATCGCCGCCTAACGCATAAACCGACGGCGTATCGCAGGACGAATCCCGGTCAATCGCACGCCAATAAATGGAAGACAATGATAACATTGAATCTCTCCTTTCGATCTTTCGGGTTTCTCAGGTTTACCCCTGAACGGTTTCACGTACTCTTGAACTCTCTCTTCAAAGTTCTTTTCAACTTTCCTCACGGTACTTGTTCGCTATCGGTCTCGTGGTCATATTTAGCCTTAGATGGAGTTTACCACCCACTTAGAGCTGCACTCTCAAGCAACTCGACTCTGAGGAGAGATCCTCTCGATACGCGCAACGGTCGCTACGGGCCTGGCACCCTCTATGGGTAAATGGCCCATTCAAGCATGACGAAACTCGGCCGCAACGCACCGAGATAATCGGATCCTCCCTAACACTACATTTCCCAGCGTCCGG
>NW_020538040.1:115169362-115369362 GCF_003426905.1 Ctenocephalides felis
GTATAATATTCAAAAAGAACGCCGTTTTCACAACGAACTTCGTCATTCGCTCAGGCATCTGGCGATACCGAGCAGATATACATGGCAGTGCTCTCACACAATGCATAAGAGCGCTAAGCGGTTGTAAACTGCGTCACGCTGCTTTTGCACACTGCGCAATATTTTGCGACTAGCTCCGGTCAAACGTTAATGAAACGAATGATCATTGCCAGAGGCTTTTGCCCACAGTATATTATACTATGGGAGCGCACAACATTTAGTCTGCAACATTATATTGCGACATATAGCACACGTTTCATTCACTTAATAGTAAATGTACGTTAATGATCCTTCCGCAGGTTCACCTACGGAAACCTTGTTACGACTTTTACTTCCTCTAAATAATCAAGTTTGGTTATCTTCCCAGCAACATCGGCAATGTCGAAACGCTGCCGCGCACCGGTCCGAAGACCTCACTAAATAATTCAATCGGTAGTAGCGACGGGCGGTGTGTACAAAGGGCAGGGACATAATCAACGCAAGCTTATGACTCGCGCTTACTAGGAATTCCTCGTTCATGGGGAAGAATTGCAAGCCCCAATCCCTAGCACGAAGAGGCTTCAACGGATTACCCGGACCTTTCGGCCAAGGAAAACCTGCTGATCTCTTCAGTGTAGCGCGCGTGCGGCCCAGAACATCTAAGGGCATCACAGACCTGTTATTGCTCAATTTCGTGCGACTAAATGTCGCCTGTCCCTCTAAGAAGATATATTTGTACGCCGGTAGTGAGAACCACAACCAACAACGACCGAAGCCGAAGCGGAGGGTCTTTGCGATACCAGAAAGTACGTCTATTTAGCAGGCTAGAGTCTCGTTCGTTATCAGAATTAACCAGACAAATCACTCCACCAACTAAGAACGGCCATGCACCACCACCCACCGAATCAAGAAAGAGCTCTCAATCTGTCAATCCTTCCGGTGTCTGGACCTGGTGAGGTTTCCCGTGTTGAGTCAAATTAAGCCGCAGGCTCCACTCCTTGTAGTGCCCTTCCGTCAATTCCTTTAAGTTTCAGCTTTGCAACCATACTTCCCCCGGAACCCAAAAGCTTTGGTTTCCCGGAAGCTGCCCGCCGAGTCATCGGAGGAACTTCGGCGGATCGCTAGCTGGCATCGTTTATGGTTAGAACTAGGGCGGTATCTGATCGCCTTCGAACCTCTAACTTTCGTTCTTGATTGATGAAAACACATTTGGCAAATGCTTTCGCTTCTGTCCGTCTTGCGACGATCCAAGAATTTCACCTCTAACGTCGCAATACGAATGCCCCCAGTTGTCCCTATTAATCATTACCTCGGAATTCCGAAAACCAACAAAATAGAACCGAGGTCCTATTCCATTATTCCATGCACACAATATTCAGGCGAATGAGCCTGCTTTAAGCACTCTAATTTGTTCAAAGTAAACGTACCGGCCCACCTCGACACTCGGTGAAGAGCACCTTGGTAGGATTTTGAGTTGGGCCGCCTTTTTACGGGCTAAGCCCACCGGTAGGACGTCCCACAGACATGCCAGTTGAACACCGCGAGCGGTGAACCGACAGTGTGGGACACAGATTCAACTACGAGCTTTTTAACCGCAACAACTTTAATATACGCTATTAGAGCTGGAATTACCGCGGCTGCTGGCACCAGACTGGCCCTCTAATAGATCCTCGTTAAAGGATTTAAAGTGTACTCATTCCGATTACGGGGCCTCGGATGAGTCCCGTATCGTTATTTTTCGTCACTACCTCCCCGTGCCGGAAGTGGGTAATTTGCGCGCCTGCTGCCTTCCTTGGATGTGGTAGCCGTTTCTCAGGCTCCCTCTCCGGAATCGAACCCTGATTCCCCGTTACCCGTAACAACCATGGTAGTCGCAGAAACTACCATCGACAGTTGATAAGGCAGACATTTGAAAGATGCGTCGCCGGTACTAGACCGTGCGATCGGCACAAAGTTATTCAGAGTCACCAAGTCAAACGGTGAGCAAGGCAAGCCCGCCACCGATTGGTTTTGATCTAATAAAAGCATTCCTTCCATCCCTGGTCGGAACTCTATTTGCATGTATTAGCTCTAGAATTACCACAGTTATCCAAGTAATGTGGGTACGATCTAAGGAACCATAACTGATGTAATGAGCCATTCGCGGTTTCACCTTAATGTGGCTTGCACTGAGACATGCATGGCTTAATCTTTGAGACAAGCATATACTACTGGCAGGATCAACCAGGGTGCTATATATATAATAGCATAGTGCGTAAATGACACCTCGGCGTCACGCGAGAGACAACACTTTGTATAGAAAAGTTCGATGAATATTTCTAAACAACGAATTTTCTTACATATATATCTGAGTCGTACGATATTCCCTGGACATGACGAACAGTTTACATCGCGACTTGATATTTTATATATTCTGCGCTTACACAGAGGCTAGACCTTTAACAACCGTCGAAACGGCGGTCCGTACATGAAATTTGCGGTCCGCAGACCCAGTTAATTTCAAACAGTCTCTTTACCCTTCGTTAGATTGAAAACGTCGGGGCGAATTCATTATAAGAATTCATCGTTATAACTAACTTTTATTCTCGCTCGGAGAGTATTGAGTTGATTGCATTTGTATATTTTATTTTCCGCATAAGAGTCTTTGCGTCAACGACACATGCCCGCGGATATGCTGTACAGTATGGTTGAACACTTATAAATAAGGTCCAGAACCCGGCCGTAAACCGACATCCGAACATATACGGCGTATATTATTCTAGACACGGTCTACGACAGTTTGACCTGCAGCGACGGGTCGCCTCGGGTTACCGTGCGAACCATCACCGCGATGGTCTGGACAGGCTATATGGCGGGTCGCAAGAAAATAAATTCTCTAGGACGCGCAACCACTTTAGCAATTTTAGAGCACGTTGTGGTCCAAAAACAAACGTCCTCGCTTTAAAATTGAAATATGAATATTTCACTGTGTGTGAGATTGAAAAATCTGCTTTCGCTGATTTTTCATTTTCTTAAAACAACGCAATGAAGCGAATGTTCAAATTCGCACAATTTGAATAAAATGTGCAGAGTATATAGAATACTAACGCAAGCGTTTACTACAATCGACTTTAAAACACTAGACTTTCATCTAGCGCCCAAAGAATTGATTGAGCTATGCGTTTAAAGTATAATATTCAAAAAGAACGCCGTTTTCACAACGAACTTCGTCATTCGCTCAGGCATCTGGCGATACCGAGCAGATATACATGGCAGTGCTCTCACACAATGCATAAGAGCGCTAAGCGGTTGTAAACTGCGTCACGCTGCTTTTGCACACTGCGCAATATTTTGCGACTAGCTCCGGTCAAACGTTGATGAAACGAATGATCATTGCCAGAAGCTTTTGCCCACAGTATATTATACTATAGGAGCGCACTTGATTACAGCAATAATTTGTCGAGTAATCACAAGATTTCATATTTGTGGTCAGCAGACCCAAATAATTTTAACTCGCACCGATCGAACGTTCATAAATGAATGATCCTCGGTGCGAGAAGCTTCGTCAGTTCTGCTGCACCACCCATCTATTTGACTTTAGTCCATTTGTAAAATCCTATATTATTAAAATATATAGATTTTATATTTGCGGTCCGCAGACCCAAATAATTTCAACTCGCTCCGATCAAACGTTCATAAAACGAAAGACCATCGCTGCGAGAAGCTTTGCTAGTTCTGCTATATTCACATATATTTGACCGTAGTCAATTTGTAAAATTCTATATTATTAAAATATATAGATTTCATATTTGCGGTCCGCAGACCCAAATAATTTCAACTCTCTCTGATCGAACGTTTAAAAACGAATGATCCTACCACCAGTTATCTATAGTCGCAAACCAGCATCCGAATATATACGGGGTATATAATTCTAGATGTGGCTCACAACATTATTAAAAGTTACGCTAATATATCATTGACAGACTAAAAGTATCGAATATGATGTAAAAACTACACCGGGGAATGATATCCGTACCCGCCCGAACAACATAGCGTACTTTAGCCTGAGCTTGCTCGCATCGCACTCGACACGACCTATTCCCCTATATAAGGCGCGCGGCCACAGCGTAGGTATTTGACTGAGTCCCAAGCGATGTGCATTTGACCTGCGGCGAGGGCCTGCTCGCGCTTACGGTGTGAATCGTCAAGACAAAAGTCTGGGAAAATTTCGAACTGTGAACCCTTATGATAGAAAAATTTTTGTCGAAAATTTTGTTAGATGTTCAAACAGTTTTATATATATGGACAATATGAATTATAGTTAATTATTGAGTTTTTAGGTGTTTTTTGGGTTTTTTTAAACTTTTGTATAAAATTATGTATTTATTGATTTTTATAGATCTCAATGAATATAAAACGAATTTATATATAGTTATATTATTTTTTATAATTATTTGTTTAAATTTTCTAATTTTACAATAAATGTTCAGACCAGTTTTCCTCGATTTTCTCTTAAACCGTAAAAGATACAAAAAAACTTTGTTCGTACGAAAGATGCAGAATAAAATTATGAATAAAATGGTATATAAATGGTTAGGTGTGTTCATATAATTTTCTCTAGATTTTCCGATTTTTCCAAATTTTCACGACGGCAACTCGCCTGTAGGCTACACCGTGCAAAATTCGAAGTTGTGATGTATGGAAAAAGAACTAAGAATTTTGAGACCTTTCTAATGATGTATAATAGTTTATATGTTTTCTTTAGAGAAATATCGAATCGTGAGGAGTATTGCTCCAACCTAGCCGCACTTTGCATTTTGACAAGTTAACAACTACACAGATTGCCTTATACTGTCTAAACCGTAAAAGATACAAAAAAACTTTGTTCGTACGAAAGATGCAGAATAAAATTATGAATAAAATGGTATATAAATGGTTAGGTGTGTTCATATAATTTTCTCTAGATTTTCCGATTTTCATAACGGCAACTCGCCTGTAGGCCACACCGTGCAAAATTCGAAGTTGTGATGTATGGAAAAAGAACTAAGAATTTTGAGACCTTTCTAATGATGTATAATAGTTTATATGTTTTCTCTAGAGAAATATCGAATCGTGAGGAGTATTGCTCCAACCTAGCCGCACTTTGCATTTTGACAAGTTAACAACTACACAGATTGCCTTATACTGTCTAAACCGTAAAAGATACAAAAAAACTTTGTTCGTACGAAAGATGCAGAATAAAATTACGAATAAAATGGTATATAAATGGTTAGGTGTGTTCATATAATTTTCTCTAGATTTTCCGATTTTTCCAAATTTTCACGACGGCAACTCGCCTGTAGGCTACACCGTGCAAAATTCGAAGTTGTGATGTATGGAAAAAGAACTAAGAATTTTGAGACCTTTCTAATGATGTATAATAGTTTATATGTTTTCTTTAGAGAAATATCGAATCGTGAGGAGTATTGCTCCAACCTAGCCGCACTTTGCATTTTGACAAGTTAACAACTACACAGATTGCCTTATACTGTCTAAACCGTAAAAGATACAAAAAAACTTTGTTCGTACGAAAGATGCAGAATAAAATTACGAATAAAATGGTATATAAATGGTTAGGTGTGTTCATATAATTTTTTCTAGATTTTCCGATTTTTCCAAATTTTCACGACGGCAACTCGCCTGTAGGCTACACCGTGCAAAATTCGAAGTTGTGATGTATGGAAAAAGAACTAAGAATTTTGAGACCTTTCTAATGATGTATAATAGTTTATATGTTTTCTTTAGAGAAATATCGAATCGTGAGGAGTATTGCTCCAACCTAGCCGCACTTTGCATTTTGACAAGTTAACAACAACACAGATTGCCTTATACTGTCTAAACCGTAAAAGATACAAAAAAACTTTGTTCGTACGAAAGATGCAGAATAAAATTATGAATAAAATGGTATATAAATGGTTAGGTGTGTTCATATAATTTTCTCTAGATTTTCCGATTTTTCCAAATTTTCACGACGGCAACTCGCCTGTAGGCTACACCGTGCAAAATTCGAAGTTGTGATGTATGGAAAAAGAACTAAGAATTTTGAGACCTTTCTAATGATGTATAATAGTTTATATGTTTTCTTTAGAGAAATATCGAATCGTGAGGAGTATTGCTCCAACCTAGCCGCACTTTGCATTTTGACAAGTTAACAACAACACAGATTGCCTTATACTGTCTAAACCGTAAAAGATACAAAAAAACTTGGTTCGTACGAAAGATGCAGAATAAAATTATGAATAAAATGGTATATAAATGGTTAGGTGTGTTCATATAATTTTCTCTAGATTTTCCGATTTTTCCAAATTTTCACGACGGCAACTCGCCTGTAGGCTACACCGTGCAAAATTCGAAGTTGTGATGTATGGAAAAAGAACTAAGAATTTTGAGACCTTTCTAATGATGTATAATAGTTTATATGTTTTCTTTAGAGAAATATCGAATCGTGAGGAGTATTGCTCCAACCTAGCCGCACTTTGCATTTTGACAAGTTAACAACAACACAGATTGCCTTATACTGTCTAAACCGTAAAAGATACAAAAAAACTTTGTTCGTACGAAAGATGCAGAATAAAATTATGAATAAAATGGTATATAAATGGTTAGGTGTGTTCATATAATTTTCTCTAGATTTTCCGATTTTTCCAAATTTTCACGACGGCAACTCGCCTGTAGGCTACACCGTGCAAAATTCGAAGTTGTGATGTATGGAAAAAGAACTAAGAATTTTGAGACCTTTCTAATGATGTATAATAGTTTATATGTTTTCTTTAGAGAAATATCGAATCGTGAGGAGTATTGCTCCAACCTAGCCGCACTTTGCATTTTGACAAGTTAACAACTACACAGATTGCCTTATACTGTCTAAACCGTAAAAGATACAAAAAAACTTTGTTCGTACGAAAGATGCAGAATAAAATTACGAATAAAATGGTATATAAATGGTTAGGTGTGTTCATATAATTTTCTCTAGATTTTCCGATTTTTCCAAATTTTCACGACGGCAACTCGCCTGTAGGCTACACCGTGCAAAATTCGAAGTTGTGATGTATGGAAAAAGAACTAAGAATTTTGAGACCTTTCTAATGATGTATAATAGTTTATATGTTTTCTTTAGAGAAATATCGAATCGTGAGGAGTATTGCTCCAACCTAGCCGCACTTTGCATTTTGACAAGTTAACAACTACACAGATTGCCTTATACTGTCTAAACCGTAAAAGATACAAAAAAACTTTGTTCCTAAGAAAGATGCAGAATAAAATTACGAATAAAATGATGTATAACTCGATATATGTCATAATATATTTTTCATGAGATTTTTCAATTTTTACTTTAAATTAAAAAATGTTTGAAATTTTTCGCTGACTTTAAATTCATTTGCGGGTTATGCTTTTTTTTACAATATTGTTTCAAATGATGTAAAAAGTTAAATTAGCGAGGTGCCTCAATATGCAAAAAATTGGCCCACTCTAATATATATACATATATATATATATATATATATACATGCATATATATATGTATATATATATGTATATGTGTGTATATGTGTACGTACATATATGTATATATGCGTAAGTTTATATGAGTGTACTTAAATATTTTTGCCTATACTTTTTAATTATTTATTTAATTCTAGTCTCTACTACCTTTCCTATCTTTTATATTTGATTTGTTGTTAAGTGTTGTTATTTGTTAATTTTTCTCTTATTGTATAGTTACTTTACCAATCCACATATATTATAATTACCTAGATATGCTAATTTTCATACTGTTTTTAGATCCACTGATGATGACATTAAATTGAATGTCGAAACGTTTGGAAATAAAGATTATTTTATAAATCTTTGGCTTTTCTTTGTTTGATGTATCGCCCTCAAGAACTCACTCATATATTTCAACATCAAAATTAACTACTAAATCATATATATATATATATATATATATATATATAACTAGCAAACCCGACGAACTCTGTTTCGGCACCAGATGGTTTCGTGAGAAAAATGAAGAAATTTTTTGTCTGTTTTGAGAAAAAGGAAAAATTTGATTTCATTACACAACAGCAATGAATTTATTTCGACTACAAAAATGAAGTGTTTTTTAGTTGAACTTCTCTAAGTAAATGGAAGTGAATCCGCAAATTATCCATTTCATTGAAGTGCCCTTTGGTAAACCACATTTTCTGTTTTTTGGTCTGACGTTAACACAAACAAAGTGGATGGTTTTCCAACTCGTGAACAGGCAACGTATAACTGCCCATGTGAAAAACAATGATTTTCTAAATAATCTATTTGAAATTTATCTCGCAAACACTAAGCGATTGGCTTTGCGACTTGTTATTGCAAACGCAAGGCGATCTGGAAATTGCAATCGTTTGAAGTCAAACGGAAGACCAGTCGGAATCATTGGTCTGTCACCAAATCGCCAGCAATTTTTGATTGAATGGTGAAATTTAGTGCGTGTACATCATTATTCTTTGCGGCAAGAATTGCTCGTTGACTTAACCAAGCATAATTCTAATAATTCTTACTAATGTCATTACTCGAATTTTCAATTACGGTGCGTGAAGTTTAACTAACGAGATAGTTTAACTAATTTTTTTAGCTATAAACCTTGCGGAGCCCGATACCTTTCCAACGGATGCAAAATTGTCGAAATCGGTTCGTGCATTCTGGAGTTATATCGTCAGGAAGGAAAATCCGACTTATTTATATATATATATATATATATATATATATATATGTAGATAATATATTTGAAATTATTTGAAACAATTATTGATTATTTTCATTACTCGAATTTTTAATTACGGTGCGTGAAGTTCCAGCAATTTGCATTAAAGCACGATGCCATGCATCACTAATTTTTTTAGCTATAAGCCTTGCGGAGCCCGAGACCTTTCCAACGAATGCAAAATTGTTGAAATCGGTTCGTGCGTTCTGGAGTTATATCGTCAGAAAGGAAAACCCGACTTATTTTTATATATATACTAGCTAACCCGGCAAACGTTGTTTTGCTAAGTTAGGTATATTCTAAACAATTTCTAGAGAATCAAAAATATTAATACTTTTTGTGTATAAGGATGTGTTGTTTGAATGCTATATAAAATGAGGTATTATAAAAGTTTTATACACTTTCTATAGAAAACATGGTATAATCCAATCCAAGTCTTTTTTGGCCTTTCGACTTATTGATTACGTTTCAAGATTTTCAGATTCTTTTTGGATTCTGAATTTTGTATATACTACTAAATAATACTACTGAGCTTATAGAAAATTTTCAAATTTCTGCGAGGAGAGATAGAAAATGAATTAAGTATTTCTTGACCTGCTTTTTGAAAAGTTTCAAGTAACATTCGATGAATTAAAGTAAATGTAAAAGTCCAATATGACTTTGAGCAAATATTAATTATATTAAAATAATCAAACCAACTATATTACAACAGATAACACATTTCACACGAACAATTATCTGGCTACGTTTAGTAAAACTGTCAGCTACTTCATCATTGTAGAAATGTGCTTTTCTGCTAAATTTGTTATCTAGACTTTTTTGCCCTATAGGCGGAATAATTTGAAACGGGCAAGTGGCAAAAAGGTTTAAAGCCTTATTATAATTTCAAACGTATTTTACAAAATAATTACATTTTTAACTAATGCTAAAAAACTACCAACGGAAGAAAATACTTTTTATTATGGATTTTCAAAGATTACCGTTTATCTTCCGATAGCAAAAGTCATAAGAATCATGGTTACAGTTGGTTATACATCTTTTTCCCTCTACTTTCAAATATTGTCCAGCATTGTTAAACAATGCTTAACTTTACTGGTTTTTGACACGTCGGTGGTAGAATTTGTCAACCCTGGACCTTCATGTATTACTATCTATTCTTTGGTAAATTCTAGGATATTATAAATGGGAAAATGCTATTCGACAAAATATCACTTTGATCGATGCCAAATTTAGGTTCTGAATTGAAATGACATAATTAAAAAATAATATAACTTAGAAAATGTTTTATAAATACCAATGAGTATATAATTATACAAATGAGATTTTTCAGAGCACCGTGTTTGAGATAAATATGATTTGCAAAAAAAAAGAGTGCTACAACGCCAAAAAGTGCATTTTTATATTAACATTTCAAAAGAGTTGATATTTTGAGTTTCTAGTAACACTTGCGGCCCGTTTGCTAACGTTTTTATATATAAATAAAACTACAAACAAAGCTACTTACTACAATTTAATCATAATTAAATAATATTCACGTAAAATATTCTATTGAACGTAATTGAACATCATCTGTCGAAAACGTTTGACATTTCACGGATTAGCAACCGTCCATTGTTTTATTTAGATTACGCTTCTACAAAAATTTTCAAATCAAAAATAAAAAGTTTCTACGCGGATTTGAAATAATTTCTCACCTTTTGGACTTTCTCTGAATTGGCACGAATTTTTCAAGACTAAGACTGGCCAAATCGATTCAGCCGTTTTCGAGTTTTACTTGGACATTTGAAAGAGAGCTCCATTTTTATGACAAACTATAGAAACTATAGATATAATAAAAGATTTAACAGAACAGCAACACTTAACAACAAACATAATATAAAAGATAGAAAAGGTAATAGAAACTAGATATTAAATAGATAAAAAAGAAAAAGAAGAGAAAAGAGTATATATATAAATATATACATGTATATATACATAAATATAAGCACATATACAAATGCATGTATATGCCCACGCATCCATATGAATGCATACATGTGTATGTGCACAGGGGTAAACACGCATCCATATATGTACTCAACGTACAAGTGTACACATATACATATATACACATATATACAACATAAACATATACATAAATACATATACACATATATATACATATACATATACACATATATTACTATACATGTACATAAATACATATACATATATATATATATATATATATATATATATATATATACACATATACATATAGGTAACGTTTGTCTACCATATATAAAAGAACTTTTCCCAGTGTGGAAGAAACTTTTCCATAAGGTAGACATCAGGATAACTTGCAATATAGATTTAACCCTCATTTCCTTTTATTCAAATCTCAAATCACCCACTAGCTTAGAACGGACGTCCAATATTGTCTACAAAATAAACTGTAATAATTGCCCTTCGTCTTATGTGGGTGAAACTGGACAAAATCTGATAAAAAATTTAAAACAGTTTTAATACAAACTTTAAACACACTTTTAAGTTTTATAATGCCCGTATTCTTTATCACGAACGTAACACAATTCAGAGACGTTTTGCAGAATCTTGTTACATAACCTTAATTAAAAATAGTGTAAACAAAAGAAATGATACCTCCTTACTCTGCGAAAATTACCAAGTTACACTTAATAACGTTTCTAAATTTATTTCCATTGAGTAAAACTAAACCCGTGTAATATAGTCGCTAAATTTATTTTTTCCTTTTTTTTTATTTTTATTAATTGTTTAAAACTAAATCCGTTCATGTAAACCTTACCTAACCTTACCTAACCTTACACATTCAATTCCGAACATAAAACCCTAGCCTTACTCACCCACACATTGCTACGTTGATTGTAAAAACTTTATAGTGTCCTCAAAACAAAATTTTATACCATATGTTTTTTCACTTTGGCCTCGGGTTGTGTAGAGATAACATAGCCTGGTCTGTGCAATAATACTTAAAAAAAAATTCCACAGTTTTGCAAAACAAAACTCTTACTTTTCTTTTTCTTACTAAAAAAATCATGATTATCGACTGGTTGGTTGTATCAATGTTAGTGCAAAATTCTGTGATGTGTATACATTTTTAGATATAGAATACTATGTTCAATGTAAGTTTCATTTTTATCTTTTTATTTTTGTATATATATGTATATATATATATATATATATATATATATATATGTATATGTATTTATCTACATGTATAGTAATATATGTCTATATGTATATGTATATATATGTGTATATGTATTTATGTATATGTTTATGTTGTATATATGTGTATATATGTATATGTGTACACTTGTACGTTGAGTACATATATGGATGCGTGTTTACCCCTGTGCACATACACGTATATGCGTGGGCATATACATGTATTTGCATATGTGCTTGTATGTATGTATATATATACATGTATATATGTATATATATATACATGTATATATTTATATATATATATATATATATATATATATATACTCTTTTCTCTTCTTTTTCTTTTTTATCTATTTAATATCTAGTTTTTATTACCTTTTCTATCTTTTATATTCTGTTTGTTGTTAAGTGTTGCTGTTCTGTTAAATCTTCTATTATATCTATAGTTTCTATACCTATCCACATATTTTATAATTAATAGTTATATCAATTTTTATACTGTTTTTAGATCCACTGATGATGACATTAAATTGAATGTCGAAACGTTTGGAATTAAAGATTATTTTATAAATCTTTGCCTTTTCTTTGTTTGATGTATCGCCCTCAAGAACTCACTCATATATTATAACTCACTTATATATTTCAACATCAAAATTAACTACTAAATCATATATATATATATATATATATATATATATATATATATATATATATAATAGGTTGTCAAATATCTCCCTTCCGCCTTTTTGTATTATAAACCAAGAGCAAAAAAGCGGAAGGGAGATATTTGACAACCTAATATATATATATATATATATATATATATATATATATATATATTAAATGGTAGAGTCTTGGATTTGTGTACATACAGGTAATTCAATTTTGTCATTAACCTTTTCTTAAAACTTTCAAAAAATTGTTATCATTTTTAATATCCTGTTATATAATCCACTCATTTATTTTTATCATTTTCATTTTGATCATATTATCATATTTCTGTACATTATTTTTTCAACTAATTTATTAATTAAAAAAATCCATTTTCTTTTCTTAAACATATTGTTTGCTTAAATCTCCTGAATAAATAAAGATGTCCTGAAGATGGAACGTACCTAGTTCCGAAACGCCGACAGTAAATAAATAAATAAATAAAGAAATAATTTATTAAAAAACTTTTTTTGTTGTTTATTACTTTTTGGATTCTTGTTCGAAACTCTACAATATATATATATATATATATATATATATATATATATATATATACAGTAGCGGCGCTAGGCGTCGGCGGTGTCGGCGGCCGCCGACGGCCTCGCGCCTGGGGGGGCCTCGCAAGAGGCCCCGGAAAAATTTTAATTATTTAAAATTTAGTTAATTTTCATACGGATGTACGAGTAAAGAAGGTGATTAGTGGTTTACAGGCACTATCATTTTACTCTTTTATCTTTTATGGACATTATCTAATATCGTCTGTCAACACTATAGATTAATAAATCTAAACAACTTCGCGCAAGCTAATTCTCTGGTTGTTTATATTTGTGTATTTCTTATGTGAGCACAATGTAAATCATCGTTCTTTTTGGGAATACATACGAGTGGGAATCTTAACGTATCAAAACAGTAATTAAATATTCGAGGAATAAAAGTAATCAATGATCAATAAAAATTGATCAATGAGAAATAACAATGAGATAATAACAAAAACTGTTAATTTGAAACTAATCATTGTTTCACACCGTCAACACAAGCAATATATTTTTATAAACATTCTATTGGGATGATCAGTTCTTTCAAATAAAATTGATAACCTTTTAAACTTTTTTTGTATCTCCGAAACCGCTGAACCTGCCATCTGACAATTTATCAACACGAATCGAATGTTTTTTAAATCCTTTAAATCGGTTGACCCGCTCTGATGTCGTCGACAAAAAATTAAAGCGTCTTAAAGAAACGACATTTTGACATTTCTGAACCAATTTTAAAAATTCAAAAACTGATCGAAAGTTTTCAGTTGGCGATCGTGCTGAATTCTTTTTCGTCAGGATCGACCGCACAGTTTCTTCGTAATTTATTGTAAAAATCTTTTTTCAAAAAAAAAACTTGTTAGTCTCATCTAATATAAATTTTATGAAACTACGATAAATGATTAATTATAAAAACTCATTAAATTTTATAATAATGGGACGAGCTTTTAGACCATGTGTACCTACTATGTGATGTGCGGATTTGTGCACTCAAATTAGTATGAACATAGATTTTTTAAATCTAATTAATCACTTGCAGATTGCAAAATTTTGTCTAATTAGTTATTAAGTCGGTGATTTCGAACCATTTTTTATTCATAATGATCGAAAAAACATAAAATTTGCTAATCAAATGGTTGGACAAAGGAAACTTTTTCGCGATAATTATTTAATTTTAGTGCTTTTCTAATAGCTGGAGAACAAACCATTGTTGTCGAAGAGTTTGTTTATTTTAACTTGTGTAAATTTTGTCTATTTCAATTGGTGTATTTATCTGATTAAAAATAAATCTCATATACAGTTATAGTAATCGCAAAAAAATCTAAAACAAAATTTTATATATATCTTCAAAGATTTCTGAACATTTTGGTAAATTTTCGTCGACGATTTTGCGAACATGGATCAACCAATTTGAAAAATTCAGAAAACATTTGACATGTATTGAAGGTAAGAAGACGTGCTGATAAGTTTTTGGCAAAGGCAGGATAAGCCGTTTTTAAGATACGGGACAAAAAGTGCCAAACTGATTACATTTTTAGGAAAGCAGGTCTAGCGGTTTTGAAAATCCAGTAAAAAAGCACAACAAAAGGCATTTGGCATATGCACATCAAAATTATCAGATATTTTATAAAGATTTTAATTAATAGTGAGTTAAGTTAGCGCTTCGATATTTCGTCTCTAAGCAGCTAACGCAACGTGTTGCTTTGAAAAAAAGTTCGAAATTTCCAACAAAATATTTCAAATTAAAAAATGTCAATTTCTTTCACTTTTCAAATTTTTTTAAAGCTTTTCAAAAATTTAAATTACGGCACGAAAAGTTTCAGCAATTTGCCTTTAGGCACGGTGCCACTAGTCAACTTGCAACTGGTAAAAAAGGGGGGCCTCGCAAACGAATTTTGCCGACGCCCACGAATGGTCTAGCGCCGCCACTGTATATATATATATATGTGTATATATATGTATATATATATATATATATATATATATATAATTGAATTTCATTATTCTAGTTTCTCTCCTTAGTTTGATAAGTGTTGTTTTTTTGTTATTTCCTAGTATTTTTTACTTCTATTTCTAGTTTCTATATAAAATTATAATTCCCATAGTTACCTAGTTTATATATTTTTTTAATTTTTTTACCTTATATATCAACTGATGATGACATCAAATTGTAAACCACTGCCCGCATTAATAACTAGCAATCCGACTCCCGAGTGGAAAGTGTTAAAGATGATTAAATGAGCTACAACTTTCTCTATCATAAATTTTACCGTAACTTCTCTTATTTTCAAACGGCGAAGGGTTAAAGGGCTCGAAAGACCTCTGGTTGGACAGCCACGCACTCCTTAAACAATCATACCTCTATCAATATTTGTGTAATAGAAAAATAATAACTAGTGGAGCACATGGCATCGTGAAGGAAAATTGCTGGTACTTCCCGTACCGTAATTAAACATTCGAGAAATGAAAATAATCAATAATTGTTTTAAATAATTTCAATTTTGAAATTTTTTCAAAATCTTGAAATTTTCTTCGAAGTTTAAACTTTTTTGAAATTTAAAAAAAAAAAAACGTTTTTTTTAAATATTTTGAGAATTTGTAAATTTTTGAACCTTTCAAAATTACCCAATTTTCAAAATTACTAAATATTCTGTAAATGCATTTTTTGCACACCATCTACTCAAGCAAAATGTTTTTTGAATTATTCTAATTGGATAATACGTTCTCTCAAAAACTGCATAACCGTTTTTACATCCTTTACACTCCATACCTCCGAAACGGCAAAATTGCCTTTTGCAAAAACGCCTCCTCGCGATCGAGTACGAACCGAATAATTTTTTAATCATACAAATCAGTTATTCCATACTGTCGAAAATGTCGAGGACATTTGTTTGAACCATTTAAAAAAACTTCAGAAATAAAAATCTTGGTACGGAACCCAAAAAAAATTACACAAAATATGTACACAATATTAAAATTTCTATAAAATATCTGGTAATTTGATGTTCATATGTCCAATCAATATTTTTGTGACATTTTTTTAACTTATTTTCATTGACCGTCCATAACCGCTGGACCTGCCTTTCCAAAAATTTTACCAGTGTTTATTTTGTCAGTACAAGTAAAATGTTTTTTGAATTATTAAAATCGGACGTTTCGTTCTCTTAAAAACTGAGTTACCGTTTTTGGCACTTTCTGCCCCGTATCTTTGGAACGGCTAAACCTGCCTTTGCCAAAAACTAATCAGCACGTCTCCTTATCAATACGAATCGAATGTTTTTGAATTATTCAAATCGGTTGATCGGTGTTCCCGAAATCGTCGACGAAAATTTGTATTCGCACACACACATACACGCACACACACATACACACACATACATCCATTTAAGGTATGCCAACATATTCAGAAACCTTTGAAACGTAAAGATATATAAAAATTTTCATTTTCGATTTTTTTTGCGATTACTATAACTTGCACTACGGGAAGTTAAAAAGCAATAATTAGTCTTAAAAATACTTATGAATAATTAAAAGATTTGAAAACTAATTTGACTAAAATTTTTGAAATGTAATATTATGAAGCGAGAAACACGCCCATACCGAGCAAAATACTAGACTGTAATATTTCACTAGGCGTATTGATAGGAATATGAGGGGAATATTCGAAGAACAAATGCAAGTGGCACGAACGCCTCGTACAAGAGTGGTTGAAGTGGATTTGATCAAAAGGAAAATGCAAAACATGTAAAAGTTTGAACAAGAAAAAACAAAAATGTAAAAAATAATATAAGGAGATAGCAAATTATTTTTTTGTTTTTTTAATAAAATCAATCATTAGCTGGTAACTGTCATGTAAAAGGTGGGATGAATTGCGTTTATTAACACAAGAGGAATTTAATGAAATAAAAAGGGATTCAGCAAATTTTCTAAGGTGAATTGCGTTTATTAACACAAGAGGAATTTAATGAAATAAAAATGGATTCAGCAAATTTTCTAAGGTCACTATTTTTTTCGATATGAAGAATAACAGGATGTGAAGTGTTAAAAGTGTGATTGAGATTGAGCATATGATCTGAAAACATCGTTTTGAATTGGTTTGAATTTTTTGAATTATAAATATGTTGATTAACTCTCTTATAAATATACTGGGAACATTCCCCAATATAACACATATTGCAATCATTGCAATCCAACCTGTAAACCGAATCGGTGACCCTATCAGACGGGGTTCCAGACTTAAGAACCGAAAAAAGGCAATTAAAAGTATTATCAAAACTAAAAACTAAATGGAATCCTTCTGAAGCAAATAACTTTTTTAAAAAATACGAAAAACTGCTTAAAAATGGTAAACAGATAGTTTCTTTGTATTGGGATGAAGAAGAAGCTATTGAATTTGAACAAGAAGGTGAAAATGAATTATTAAAATTCGTTTGTAAATAATTTAATCTATTATTAATGATGTTGTTGACCAAGTGCGAAGGGTAACTATAATCTTTGAGAACAGAACGAATAAGGGTCAATTTTTTTTCCCAAAAACATACTGTTACTAAGTAAAATAGCCCTGTCTATAAGAGAGATAATGACAGAAATTTCAATGGAACGCGAATGAAAAGACAGATAATTTAAATATCTTCCTGACCACATTGGTTTCTGATACCAATCAGTCAGGACGGAATTGTTTTCTTTATTTTTAGTAATTCTTAGGTCTAAAAAACTAATAGAGTCATCCGACTCAATCTCACAGGTGAACTGCAAATGTTTATTAAAAGAATTAAAAGAGTCTAATGTGTCTACAATGTGAGAATCGTCAAGGCACAACAGAACGTCATCAACATATCTATAATAAAGGTGAGGTGGAACAGAAAGATTAGATAAAACAAAATTTTCTAAAATTTGTAGTGTTAAATCAGCCACAGGGGGGCTAATACTAGACCCCATGGGTAAACCAAAAATCTGCGAATAAAATTGATCATCAAAACAAAAGTAAGTGTTACGAAAAATGAAATTTAAAATCGTCTTAAACCAAACCAAGTCAATCGAAATGTGTGCGGTTGGATATCGTTCCAACGGGCAGAAACAGCTTCTAAAGCCAAATCATAAGGAATATTCGTGAGAAGGGAAATGACATCAAAACTAACAAAGGAAGAATTGGAAGGAATTGTAAAGTTATTTAAATTTTTTACTAAATTAAAAGAATTGGAAACATTAAATTTTGATAAAACAGAAACTTTAGAGAGAATGTAGCTGATATGTTTGGAGAGTTTACTTAAGGGAGAATTCAAGTCGGAAACTATAGGTCTGAGAGGTAAATTAGGTTTGTGAACTTTAGGAACACAATACAACTTGGGAAAACTGGGATGAAAGACTTTTAAAGAAAAACCTAATGATTTGGAGATTTGTTTTTTTTTGTGATTAAATTGCCAATGAGTTTGTGCGTTTGTCTGTTTAAATGATCGGTGGGGTCGTTAGTTAAAGGTTTATAAAAAGTTTCGTTGTTTAATAAATCGTAAGTTTTTGAAAAATAATCCGACTTATCCAAAACCACAGTAAGGTTGCCCTTATCAGCTCTGGTAACTAAGATATCTGGATTATCCCTCAGAAACTTTTTGCAAAATTTTAAATCTCTAACAATTTCTAATTGTAAAGGAAGGGAACTAAATTTTGAATTATTCTTTTTGATGAAGGATAAAAGTTTGTTACAACACAAGGATCTAAATTTTGTTTCTTTATCTGGGTTGTTCAATTTTTTTAAACCAAACTCCAAATTACTAAGTACCTTAATAAAATTAAAATTGGATTTGAAAGGCGGAAGAGAAAATTTAGGACCAAGGGCAAAAATATACTTCAAGTTTGAGGGGATAGGAGTGTTAGAATAGTTTTTGAGCCATTTATCTATTAAATTTTCACTTATCAACGGTACATTAGATTTATTAAAATTATCTAAAAGCTTATCAAATTTTTTCATGTGAGCCAATTTTAATTTTGTAGAAATTCTGTCATATTTTAAATTCTCAAATTCTAGAAAATTTTCTAAAATAAGAGGTTCTAAAATAGAGGTTAAAACATTTTTTAAATTTTCAATTTTAGATTTGATAGAAGAAATGTAGGAAAAACTATTTTTTATTTCAAGAGACATAGCTTCAAAACTAATGTTACATAACTTTTTGTTAAAGGAAGGAGATGTTAAATGATTAAACTTAAAAAGTATTGATTTAGTGTCAAAAAACTTAGGAATCAATTTGTATATTCGGCAACGTAAAAGAAAATTTTGTTTAATGATAGCTTTGATCAATTTTAAATTTAAAGAAGAGAATGTGGAGAGTTTTACCCTGGTGTGGTATCCATAATGTAATGTGGATTCGGTTTACAGGTTGGATTACAATGATTGCAATATGTGTTATACTGGGGTAAGTTCCCAGTATATTTATAAGAGAGTTAATCAACATATTTATAATTCAAAAAATCCAAACCAATTCAAAACGATGTTTTCAGATCATATGCTCAATCTCAATCACACTTTTAACACTTCACATCCTGTTATTCTTTATATCGAAAAAATAGTGACCTTAGAAAATTTGCTAAATCCCTTTTTATTTCATTAAATTCCTTTTGTGTTAATAAACGCAATTCATCCCACCTTTTACATGACAGTTACCAGCTAATTATTGATTTTATTAAAAAAACAAAAAATTAATTTGCTATCTCCTTATATTATTTTTTACATTTTTGTTTTTTCTTGTTCAAACTTTTACATGTTTTGCATTTTCCTTTTGATCAAATCCACTTCAACCACTCTTGTACGAGGCGTTCGAGCAACTTGCATTTGTCCTTCGAATATTCCCCTCCCATTCATATCAATACGCCTAGTGAAATATTACAGTCTAGTATTTTGCTCGGTATGGGCGTGTTTCTCGCTTCATAATGTTACATTTCAAAACTTTTAGTCAAATTAGTTTTCAAATCTTTTAATTATTCATATTTTTTTCCAAAAAAATGTTTCTTTCTAATATGTTATAAGTTTAATTTTTTTTAAATAAATTTTTATTTTGAGTGTTTTTGTCCTGTGGTGTGTATAATGTTTCTCTATGTTATAATTAATCTATTTGGTGTTTATATTAGT
The DNA here is from genome assembly GCF_003426905.1 of Ctenocephalides felis. Taxonomy (NCBI): domain Eukaryota; kingdom Metazoa; phylum Arthropoda; class Insecta; order Siphonaptera; family Pulicidae; genus Ctenocephalides; species Ctenocephalides felis. The sequence goes on from NW_020538040.1 coordinate 115,189,689, forward strand.
TAATAAAATTTTCAAATTGTTGTAGTTGCTGAATGATGACACGCATCTTGTGTCGAAACGTATAAATAAAAGTTTTTAATACATTTTACCTTTTATATTTCGACGAATGGGCTGCTAGTTACTTTGAAATATGTTTCAACGTCGAAAAAACCATCAAGATATATATATATATATATATATATATATATATATATATATACGAGGTGTGTTCAAAAAGTACCCGGAATTACTAATAATTAAATTTCGCGGGTCTGGAGTGTCTGATTGTCAAAATTTTTTATTGTGTTGGTATACATGCCCCTAAAGTATGATGAAATTTTCAGCTATATTCACTGTTTACTTTGTCTGTGGTAGTCGCTAAGGTTCGACGTGTTTTTCTGAGCTCGGCGATTTTTACAATGGAAGAATTGAAAAGTCAAAGAATTTGTATTAAATTTTGCGTAAAAAATGAAATAAAGTGTTGCAAAGTGCAAAAATTCACCAGATATGGCTCCGTGTGACTTTTTCCTATTCCCAAAGTTGAAGAGACCCATGAAAGGACGGCGGTTTTCCTCGATTGAAGAAAATCGCTGAGAGTGCTCAAGGACATATCAAAAAGTGAATATCAAGGGTGCTTCGAAAATTGGAAAAAACGCTGGCATAAGTGTATTATATCTGGGGGGGACTACTTTGAAGGGGACCACATTAATGTAGACGAATAAATAAATATTTTTTTGAAAAAACGAAAATTCCGGGTACTTTTTGAACAGACCTCGTATATATACTTTTATACGTATTCTTTCCGACATATTTTAATGAGAATTTGGTTGTTTTTTTTTAATGTTTTTTTTATGAAATCATGGGTTTTTTGAAAATCGTTCGTACTAAAGTTGTGGTATTTTCTAGAATCCATCAAGATCTCTTAAACCAAGTTAATTTTAGATGGAAAATTAATATTTTTAATTTTGGTGGAAATGGCAATCATAAACTATTTGATATAAATGAAAAAAAAAACATTATATGCGTCTTTTATTTTCATAATAGCTCACTCATTTTATACACAGAAGTACCCATTTTGAAGCTTATTTAGAGCACTATAAAAACCCATTTTCATATCTAGCGTAATATTGTTCCTAAAACACTATATGAGTAAAATAGTGATTTATTAGGATTTTAATTGATATAATTTTGTTCTTTACATGAAATTAGCAAAAAACGATGAAAAACGCAAAAAAGAAACAAATTTTCAGTAGCCAGTAACTTGAAAAGTTTTGCTTCTTTGAAAAACATTTTTAAACATTTTTCTCTTATAATTAGTTCTTTTATCGATAGTGATTTATTAGGATTTTAATTGATATAATTTTGTTCTTTACATGAAATTAGCAAAAAACGATGAAAAACGCAAAAAAGAAACAAATTTTCAGTAGCCAGTAACTTGAAAAGTTTTGCTTCTTTGAAAAACATTTTTAAACATTTTTCTCTTATAATTAGTTCTTTTATCGATACCCAACGTTATCTTGAAAAAGTAAAATTACACCCTGAAAAGAAATGTCATCCCCGCGAGAAGTAGCAAAGGAGTTTAAATTATTTTCACTTTTGAACTTGAGAGTAAGATGAACCTAATTCTAAAATTCTATGCGAATTGGAAAACAGTAAAAAAAAGTCAGATACAAAGCGGTCCCAAAAACAGTAAAAAGATGATGAAACTTCCATATAAACTCATTTCACTTTGTACAATCGTTTGCTTCATTATACATATACGTAATATCTCGGATACGTTGAGAAAGTGCATATATTTTAATTTATTATTGAAATTTTGTTAACTAATTAGTCTCTCTAGACTATTTTAAGTAGGAGTACATAGATCTAAAAGCATCATTTTACTTATCACAAGCGGATTACGATCCGTTTCCATACCACAAAAAAAAACAAAATTAAAATTTATTTTTTTTTGTCGTCGAGCAAAAAAATCACAGATTCCGAAACAATTTTTGAACTTTTCAAAAATTTACCTGTGGACACCCAAAAAAATTGGCAACCTCTGAAAGGGTGTGAAAAAATTAAGTTTTCGAAAAAAAATTTTTTGTTTTATATTGAAGTAAGCGAGCAAAAAATGGGCATTCTCAAAATTGTCAATTTTTTAAAATTGGCAAATTTGGGAATTTTCCGATGCGTGAAAATCTATGATGGGTAAAACTTTCCCGAAAAATAATTACACCATTCAATTGCAAAAAAATCACTGAAAACGATAGTAAAAAGAATTTTTCTGCATTTTCAGAGGGTTCGGTGCTGACTATGCGTATAGTTAGCACCAAATTTGGACCCTCTCATTTATCTCGAGAAAGGAAAGAGCAAAAAAATTTTAGTTCACACCAATCGACAGCAAAAAAATTGTTTGCCAATGTCCACTATAGCGGTGCTAAGTATACACACGTGCTTAATTCTCCTGAACTTTTCAAAACTTAAGTAGGAGGTGCTCCTTCGAAAGAGATGATGTCCGAAGCGAGGGCGATAATTCCACTGAGTTCCTTCGGGATCTTTCTTGGCAAAATTCGCGAGTCGATTCGAGTTTGCGAGACTCGACTCTCGGTTGCATCGCGGATGCTGTGGTCGTCATCCTTATCACCCTTTGTGAAGTGTGTCTTTCCTCAAGCATGTAGGCAAAAACCATAGATGAACAAGTATAAATAGATGGCAAACACAGCCGCTTTAAAATTACATCAATTTAATTCTTTCAGCATTCTGTAGATGTCACTATCTGCAGCATGTAAATTTACCTATAGGTTTAATTCTAGACATGGTTTATATATTATATAGAAACGATAAATAATTTGAATATATGAAATGAAAACATTCAAGCAAACAATATATTTGCAATTATATTACAATTTGCTTTTACAAGCAATCAAAATTAAATAAAATTTTATAAGCTATATATATATATATATATATATATATATAAATATATATATATATATATATATATATATATAATAAATGTAATAATAATAATAATAATATAAAAATAAAAATAATAATAATATTAAAATAATAGTAACAGGATCACTCCATTGAGTGACCACTTAAAGAAAATTAATCTACTCAAGTAGATCTATCGGCCAGTTTCTTTTAAGTCTTCTTCTCGTTGGCGCATATAGAAGCGGTTGCGATAGTTTGTTAGGGTGATTTTCAATTTTGTGGTTATGAGTGATGCTTTTGTCCTTGATAACATCTTCAATATAAGGTATGTTCAGATTATTGTGAATAGTGTGGTTTGAAACATACCATGGAGCATTACACATTTCACGAAGAGTCTTGGACTGAATTCTTTGCATCATAACTATATTAGATTTACTGGCACATCTCCATAGTTTAATGCCATAGGTCCAAATTGGCTTAATAATGGTTTTATATAGTAAAACCTTATTATCCAGTGATAGTTCAGAGTTTCTTCCTATTAGCCAAGATAAATATTTCTTTTTAGTTCAATTTGTTGTATTTTAGTTTTTATGTGATGTTTCCATGTCAGTCTTTTATCTAAGTGCATGCCTAAATATCTAAGTGTGTCATTTTGTGGCAGCTGATCTCCATTCAACGATACAGGTGGGCAGCTTTCTTTCCGTAGGGTAAAAGAAATGTGGTGAGATTTTGTTGAATTTATTTTTATTTTCCGATTTTTTGCCCATTCTTCAATTTGATTTAGGTGCTGTTGCAGCATCAAAGACGCTGTGTTTGGATTATCATCGATTGCAAGAACAGCATTGTCATCTGCAGATGTGGCAGTTGTTTGCCACCTGGTCGGAAAATTATGTGTGAAGAGCAAATGAAGAAATGGTCCCAACACGCTTCCCTGTGGAACCACAGTCCTCATAATTTTTAGTTCTGTGTAATCACTACCTATTATTATTTGAAACTTTCTATTGTTTAAGTAGGATTCAAAAAACTTATAATATGACGGAAGTAATGTTTTAATTTTGTGAAGAAGTCCTTCATGCCATACCTTATCAAATGCTTGACTTATGCCAAGAAAGGCGGCAGAACAATATTTTTTCTTCTCAAAAGTCTTACTAATTGAATCCATTAGTCTGTGACATTGTTGTATAGTATAATGTCCTTTTCTGAAACCAAACTGATGATCAGGTAGCAGATTGACTTCTTTGTTTATATCTTCCAGAATATTTTTTTCAAAAATCTTGGACAAAATTGGTTGGAGACTAATAGGCCTATAAGATTATACTAAGTGTAAATCTTTTCTTGGTTTAGGAACCATTATGATAGACGCTAACTTGAAGGTTGAGGGCCAATAATCCATCCTTAAAATTGCATTAAAGATATATGTAATAAAAATTACACCTTTTGTTGGAAGTTCTTTAAGCATTCTGGGTGTAATAAGATCCGGACCTGGAGATTTCTTTATTTTTATTCTCTGAATTTCATTGAATATTCTTTAAACTGAGAAGAATTTCGTTTTGTTAGCTGTAAAATCTTGTCCATTGTTTGTGGAAAACTGAAAGCTATGATTTGAAAATGAAATATACGGTGTAAGTTGAAGTATTGCTTTCCCGAATTGGTGATTTTTTCAAAATAGGTTTTTTCTTGTTGACAATAGGCTTCTATACAGAGGAAGCTTATCAAATCTGCTAAGTTTTTTTTAATAATTGTTAAAGCTATTCTCATTCCATTGTTTAATTTTGACTTTTAATTTATTACTTAATTAATTAAGTATTTTTTTATCAGTTGGATAATGAGAATTTTGCCATATTCTTCTTGCTTTTTTTTTGCTGCTATCAATCTTTTAATTTTAAGACAAATACTGGGAATTTTATAACTACTATTTTTGATTGTGACACTAAACTATCAGTAGTGAGCGAGCAGCCCAAGTACGAACACCATCGTGTGGGTCAAAGCGGAATTGCTGCTGTTTGTGTAAACACGGCGTGTGTGCGGCCTTCTTAGACAATAAACCGTCAGTAATGAGCGAGCAGCCCAAGTACAAACACCTTTATAACCGGTGAAGCCATCTTGCAGTGTTTTTACATAAATAACTCCATATTTCCGAAATAAACAATCAACACCACCCATTCTGACAGGAAGCGCGCGTAACTTACAAAAAACAAACTATAACATTAATTCCAAAATAATCATGGATAAAATTATGAAAGCTCTTGAAAAAAATCAGCTGGAACTTGACGACCAGAAAAAAGAGATTTGTAACAGTGTATTAAAGGTTACAGAAGAGGTAACACAAAACATCAACAGGATACTAGAGGAAAAATTTGTTGCTTTGGAAGAGAAATATGTGAAACTCATGGAGATAGTAGACAACCAACAGAAGAGGATCTACTTCCTAGAAGAACAGGCAAGACAAAGAAACATAGTTGTTTTCGGTATCGAAGAACTGGAATCTTCATACGAAACCTTACAAAAACATATGCTCAATTGGTTAGACCTACACTTTCCAATCAGATTAACAGATGCCGATCTACAAGTAGTTAAAAGGCTAGGAAAAAAGGGCGATAAACCACGACCCACTCTGATATCCTTCTCAAATCTCAGCACTAAGATAAATATATTGAAACAGAAAAAAGCACTGCGCGACACGTGCTACTATATGAAGGAATATTACCGAAAACAGATTCTAGAAAAAAGAAGACAATTACAAGGACAGCTGAAAATAGAGAGAGAAAATAGCAACACGGCTTTCCTAAAATATGACAAACTAGTCATACCTAAACAAACAACCAAAAGAAAGTTTTCTGCATCGCCATCAAAACTCACAGAAGACATGTCAAAAGGAAGAATTACACAAACAAACAAACAAAATAAGCCACAACATCAAGAGATATCACTGAGAAGATTTAACAGCATTACCGAAGGAGTAAACAAACCGAGCATGCTAAATTTCCTTACAAAAATAAAATTAAAAACGGCGCACAAACACATCATACTTATGGGTGACTTCAACGCGAAGGTGGGCACATAAAAAAAATACCAGGAATTGGTCGTGAAAGAACATGGCTTTGGCACAAGGAATAACAGAGGATAGAAACTTGTTGACTTTGCAGTCATACACAAGCTAACAATAGTTAATACCTGCTTTAAGAAAAAGCCAAACCGGAAATGGACCTGGAAGTCGCCGAATGGACTATAAAAAGGAGATTGAGTACATTCTTGCAAACCAAATACGATCATTTACAAACTTCGAAATTTTAAACCTGAACTACCCATCTTACCATCGCGCTATCAGAGGTACAGTAAAAATCTCTAAACATAAACCAAGCAGAGCGCGTTTTACCAATAAACCAGTTTGTCAATTCAATAGTGCAATGGAAATAGAAATTTATAAGAACCATCTTAAATCTACATTACCTGTGCTAGCAAATAAACGAGCAAGGGTTATGATACAAAACTATTACGATACCATTAGTATCGCTATTTTAGAAAGCTAACAACTTGCACATAAGTAAGCAAAAACACAAAATATTACAAGAGAAAACAGTAAAACTGCTACAAAGAAAAAAAAAACACTTAAATCAACCAAGAACAAAACGCGTGCTATGAAAAACGAACTCTCTGCTTTGTACAAAATAATCAATAAATATATAAAAAGTGACTACTCAAAATACAGACAAGACACTATAATGAGCCAACTACAGCTTTCTGGTAGCACGAAGAAACCATTTAAAACACTTCGTACAAATAATTGCTGGATAAAAGAATTAAAAAACCTGGACAAATCTATACACAAAAGAAAAGACATTGTAACTACAGAGTTACAGCTACAGAGTTTTATACTAATCTGTACAGTGACAATACTAACACGATTACAACATCATATTATAACAATAAAGTATGCCAACTTAATGACTTCATAGAGATCAACAAATCCGAAGTGGTAGAAACTATAAAGAAAATAAAAAAAGAAAAATGCCCAGGTCCCAATAACATCTCAAATGAAGCTTTAATAAATGCTCAGCTAATTTTGGCTACACCATTAGCAAATCTGTTCAACCTAATACTCCAGCACTCTATAACGCCCTTTCAGTGGTTCGAAGCAAACATCGTACTAATATATAGAAAAGAAGATCCCAAAAATATTGGCAACTATAGACCTATTAGCCTACTACCTAGCCTGTACAAACTATTCTCTACAATTATTAACAAAAGAATAAGTACAACATTAGAAAGGAAACAACCCGTAGAACAAGCGGGTTTCAGGAAAGGATTCTCTACAATTGACTGCATTCATACAATAGAGCTAATTAAAGAAAAATATCAGGAGCAACAGAAAACATTATATTTAACTTTCATGGACTACCAGCTTTTGACTCCGTTTCACACAACTGCATATGGGAGAAGCTTGCGAGAGCAAGAAGTTGAAGAAATATATATAAAGACTATACAAAGTATATACAATAACATCAAAGGAAGAATCAAACTAGAGTCTATCGGTCCAAGTTTTCCCATAAAAAGAGGCGTAAGGCAGGGGGATCCTCTCTCTCCAATAATATTTATTTCAATCCTAGAGAACATTATTGGAAAGCTGGATAGACGTAAATTAGGCATCTATATAAAAGGCAAACATCTAAGTCATCTTAGATTTGCGGACGATATTGTGCTTTTGTCAGAATCGGCCGGTCAAATGCAATTCATGTTAGAGTCTTTGCATCAAGCCAGCGTCCAGGTTGGCCTAAAGATGAATTTAACCAAAACAAAAACATTAACAAACAACAGACGAACATTTCCAATACTAGTCAATAACAAGCCAATTGATTACGTCGATAATTACATATACCTGGGAAAACCAATAAGTTTTGACAAAAATAACGACAAATATGAAGTAGAAAGAAGGATACAAAAAACATGGAAGAAATATTGGAAATTAAAAGAAATATTCAAAAGCAATATGCCGATAGATATCAAAACGAAAGTGTTAAACTCTAGCCTGCTACCATGCCTTACTTATGGCTGCCAGACGTGGAAATTTTCATTCAAAACCACAAATAAAATTAAAACCTGTCAAAGGGGACTAGAGAGGAGCATGTTGCATATCAGAACGTTTGATAAAATCAGACATACCAAGATAAGAAAAATCACAAAAGCAACCGACGCTGTAACTTATGCATTAAAACAAAAATGGAGATGGGCCGGGCACGTTGTGAGATGCACAGATAAAAGATGGTGAAAGAGAGATGGTAACATCGTCGAATAAAAGGCTTATTTATTTATTTATTTATTTATTATTTTTGTTTGTAGTTGAAGATTTGACCAAATAATCTTTGTTGAAATTTTGCAATTCGTTATGTGAAATAATAATAATTTAGTTTTGATAATTATTGCGCTGCCTTCATGTGCATAACCATCTGAATGTGTTGTGTGATATACATTATAATATGGAATTCTGAGATGAGAATAATTAGTGAAATGTGTTTCACTAATTAATAGTATGTCAATTTTGTTTATTGGTAAAAATAATATGATTTCATTTTTGTGAGAATGAAGACAATTTGCATTTCATAAAGCTATTCTCAGTAGTTGTCCCATTATTTTATTTTATTAATTAATGCTGAAAGCATGTTCAAAATCATTCAATTTTGTTGCATGAGTTGCTCGAACATTTTTTTCAAATCTGATAAGAATTGTGACAGTTGACCGTCCATGTTGGAATGATTGTTTACATTGGCGTATGACGCTTGCTGAAGTGTTTGTGCATAGCTCAAATGACCGGATGAGTATGCCGGTTTTTTATATTATGATTTTGACTTCTAGGTTTGGTCGGAATTGCGTTGATACGATTATTAACTGTTGTTTTCATTTTGTGATTTTTGATAATATGAGCATTCTCGGTAATTTGTGTTGTGCGGTCCTTGGCAAAAGTAACATATACCAGGCGCTTCTTTGGGTTTTTCACACAATTGTGTTGGATGGGGTCTCCACATCTAAGACATACAAATGGCCGGTTGCAGTATCGTTTTGAGTGACCATGCAATTGGCATTTTGCGCATTGGATAATGTTTGAATTTTTAAATGAAGTTTCAAAATGTATAACTTGTTTTAATAACCTGTTTATTTTGAAAATTGAAGCGTTATTTATGTTCGGTTCGAGAACCACGTAGAACATATTAAATGGGTGTTTTGTTTTAGGTTGCAAAACATTTAATATGTTACGCACTTTATGTATTACTTCTATTTCAATCGTTTTTTTTTAATTTCATTTTTATCTGTACTATGATGCATGTATTTTAAAACCCCTCGATACAATCTTTCTGACTTTATTTGATATGTGTGATATTCTGTGTTGCGTTCTTGCAAGTAATGAATAAATTTTCTGTAATTATCGGCACTATCATGCGAAGGGAGCATTTATAAAGTAAATTAAACTTCTATAAAACACTAAATTATTGAATTCACTTCACTGATAAAATATATAAATTGTAACGTTCACTAATATCGAAAATATATGATTATGTAATGGTTTAACTCACAACAGACGATGTGATCAGTTTGGCTGATGCCGATGAAATGAAATTAATCGGAGGATCAAATAAGGTAATTATTTCATTGCCGTCTATTTCAAAATACACATTATTAAAATGTGTATTTTTATTTTTTATATTCTTGTTCAGTTTCCTTCAATAGCAAATTTATTGCCTTGCAACTTGCCGAGTATTAGTCACAAACAGTAGCAATGTTTCAGATCTGTACTCATAACTCCGCCTTCAGAAAAGTAGAAAGCAACAGGTTGCATCCACCGTTCTTTGGCACCTTTGGTCATCAATACAAGCGCATGATCTGCAAATAGAACTTGCTTGTCATTTGCAAGTTCTTCGAAGCCTATTTTACTATTATTTTCTAGATCATATGATAAATCAGCAGATAAAGAAATTTCATCGAACATTAGTATATAATATGGTATAAAAAAATGGAACTATTTTTTTTCCCCAAAAGCAATTATTTTGTTAAAACAAGCAGAAAGTTCTTTGAATCATTCAAATCGGACGCTTAGTTCTCTCAAAAACTGCCTTTGTTTGCACATTTAGCCATGTATCTTCAAAATGATTTGGACCTGCCTTTGCCAAAATCTAATCACCTCTTCTCCCAATCATTACGAATTGAATGTTTTTTAGATCATTTAAATCAGATGTTCCGTTCTCTCAAAATCTCGATTTCTATTTTCTGCAATCTTTGCTCTGTATCTCCGTAACGGCTGGACCTGCCTTAGCCAAAAACTAATTAGCACATCTCCCTATCAATAGGAATCGAATGTTTTTTTTAACCATCCAAATCGGTTGATCCGTATGCTTGAAAACGTGGACGAAAAAATGCGGACATGCAAAACACACACACATATCAATTTATTCTGAGGTATGCCAAAATGTTCAGAAACCTTCAAAACGTGAAGATATGCAAAAAAAATATTTTCGATTATCTGCCCATTACTACAATTACCCTACGGGAAGTTAATAAACCTTAAAAAAGGTAACAATGTGCAAAGACCTAAGACCAAGTTACAATCCATTAACATTCGATATCCCTGATCCTACTGCACTCTTTGCAATTGACACTCCTCTTTCTTAAATAATTTTGTGTCTAATATCTTCCATTCATTCACATAATTCAATTTTATTATATTAATCACGGAATATAGCTTCATCTACGAGACAGTCTTTCATCGAATACGGATTACCTACAAAGCATGTAACAAGCAAAATATTTCATTTAAAGTAAATTTTTAACTACCTGTAGGGTAAGTTATAGCAATTGCAAAAAATCGAAAATGAAAATTTTTATATATCTTTACGTTTCAGAGGTTTCTGAACATTTTGGCATATCTTAGAAAAAACTAGTGGGGCGCATGGCATCGTACCTTAAGACAAATCGCTGGAACTTCCCGTACCAAAAATATTTCTTGAACGTGTTTGAAAAAATTATATTTTTGAGAAACTATAAATTTTTGAAAAAAAATATTTTTTTGGAAAAACGACTTTTTGAAAAAAAAAGTTTTATTTTTTCAGATCAGTTGTTCATCTTGTCAATACAAGTAAAATATTTTTTGAAATATTAAAATCGGACACTCCATTTTTTTAAAAAACGGAGTTACCGTTTGTGGCACTTTTTACCTCGTATCTTCGAAACGGCTAGACCTGCCTATGCTAAAAACTAATTAGCACATCTCCTTTTCAACAGCAATCGAATGTTTTTTGAATAATTGAAATCGGTTGAACCGTGTTCCCGAAAATTTGTATCCGCACACACACATACATCCATTTTTTCTAAAATATGCCAAAATGTTCAGAAACCTCTGATACGAAATGATATATAAAATTTTTTATTTAAGATTTTTTTGCGATTACTATAACTTACCCTACGGAAAGTTAATAATGTAATTTAAGTCATACTTCAAATATGACATGATCGGTCTGTCATTATAATTAGCATTTAGAAAAATATTCATTGGAGGAAGGAAGTAATTGCTGATTAATAAATTCTATAATATTCGTTCATACAGTGGATTATGTTAAACAACGCCTAAACAAATATTTTTTTCGCAACTTCACTCATCATGTAATTGCGTTTGAAGAACTTCATGTAATTAAAGTTAACATACATTCATTGACTAATGGTATTTTTTACTTTTTCGCTGGCGATATAATCTCATTCTTTGAACAGTTGTAATATCTGCCTTGCCTAAAAAATATTTTCCAATTTAATAACTTCAAAGATCATTCGATAAACTTACTAATCATTAATCTTATTAATCAATATTTTCAAGGAACAGGGTAAAATATTCTTCTGATTGCGTCATTTTTCATTAAATCAAGATTTGTACTACAATGCAACTTTAAAATGTTTATTTATCTATGCCGATTTCCTTGTCAAATACGGTACGCATACAAGGTTGATGCCGGTACCCATACAACGGCAGATTTCTATTTACATACACGACGACTAATCACAATCGACCCGTATAGAAATGATATAATCGAGAGTGAATAACGAATTATTGGCACTCGACTTTTATCTTATCTTATCTGCCGTAACGCACTTCCGTTGCATTATTACGGATTCACACTTTAGTCGCGTCTAAAGAAGTTTTACTTCAAAAATCATTTTTGGTACGGGAGGTTCTAGCAATTTGCCTTAAGGCACGATGCCATGCGCCCCACTAGTTGCTTTTTGTTTCAAACCTGGCATTTTCAATTTGAGTAGCAGCGTGCAATTTGAGGTTAGTTCTTCCAAATTTTTCTTCTTTGCAGCCATCAGTAAAATGCGCGTCGCATTTAAAATGTGCGCTGCTACAAGCGAAAGGAGTCACATTGTCTAACAATGGATTATTCACTTTCTGTATCCATATCGGAAACACCTACATTTAAATAGGCTCCTTGATATATACTTTTTGGCCTATATTGATAATATTATATATGATCAGTTAGATCGTTTCTAGCCAAAAAGCCGTGTACATAATACTTCTTCTGGTGTTTAAACACTGTGGCACAGAACACTTAGCCATTTTCAAAATATTTATAACACACTTAACGAAACATAATAATAACCATTCAAATTCACTACAAAAATGGAGATTAAACAATTGATAAGGTTCGGCAATTTTACAAATCTTCGTGTGTATTCGGTCGCGACCGTTTAGAAAATCGTATAATCAGTTTGATCTATGCATATATTAACAATGTACTAACGAACGGTTTGAAATTTGAATTTAAATTTGAAAACAATAAAACAGTGTAAACACAATTTGCTCTAGCTTAGTGTTTGACGGAGCTATTTTGTTTTCCGGATAAGGTTCATAACATGTCAGACTAAAATTATATATGGATACTTTTCATTTTTATTTCTTATGTGAACAAAGTTCAGCTTAAATAGGTGACTTTCACTTGTACTGCGTTTAGAAATTGTAGTTTAAAACTGATTAATCAATTTAAATGTAATTGTAGAACATGCTGTAAAGGAAAACGTATTATAACAGTTATAATTTATTGACAATTAAAAATTGATTGTTGAAATTAATTGCATGCAATCAATGCTTTTTTAATATGTGTCATAGTTAAATTTCAAATAATGAAGAATGAGGTCAAGTACATTTTTAGGGAGTACTCTGGAACGTCAGGTTCTCTTACGGGATCGTATGGCGCCGTAACATCCCCTGGGTCGCATAGGGTCGTTTACTGTGTACATGGGAAAGCGCAAGCGATATGTTGCGGAGAAATACCTCCAGAACCTCATTGTGTAGATAAATTTGGAGGTAATAAAAGATGTTATAATTTTTCAATATTAATTTGTTAATTTATTTCATTTGATTTAGAACCGGAACGTCACTGTCACTTCTCAAGAAAGGAAGGTATAAACGAAAAGGCTAGAAGGAAATTGATTGTAGCTAGTACGTTATGTGTTTTATTCATGATTGCTGAAGTCGTAGGTATGTTATAAACGTTTTATATGATCTAATATCCATTATATAAAATTCTACATATTGTTGTCTAATTTATCTAGCTTTCATTTCTTATCATTAGGTGGTTGTTTGTCAGGAAGTTTGGCAATAGCAACAGATGCTGCGCACCTTTTAACAGATTTTGCAAGCTTTATGATATCTTTGTTTTCACTATGGGTCGCATCAAGGCCACCCACCAGACAAATGTCCTTTGGTTGGTATAGGGCCGAAGTCATCGGAGCCGTGACTTCTGTTCTTATGATTTGGGTAGTAACAGGAATATTGGTATATATGGCCATACTCCGAATTGTGTACGAAGACTTTGAAATTGATGCAACAATTATGCTGGTAACTAGCGGATTGGGAGTTGGAGTAACCCTTGTAATGGGAGCTTCGCTTCACCAGCACGATCATTCCCACGGAGGAGGCGACAGCCACTCGCATGACCGAAACGATGATAAAGAAAATATAAATGTGCGAGCGGCTTTCATTCACGTCATTGGCGATTTTATTCAAAGTTTTGGTGTTTTTATAGCCGCTCTAGTAATCTATTACAAGCCATCCTGGAGTATTATAGATCCAATTTGTACGTTCTTGTTTTCTGTGCTTGTGCTCGGAACGACATTTTCGATTTTAAGAGATGCTTTACAAGTTCTTATGGAGGGAATGCCCAGAGGAGTCGACTTTTTAGAAGTTATGAACACTTTTCTGCGAATTGACGGAGTTGTGAGAGTGCACAATTTAAGAGTTTGGGCACTGAGTTTGGATAAAACGGCGCTTTCGGCACATTTGGCAATAAGTAAGAATTTTATAAGAATATTTTATTATAATTGATTGATATCTATAAATAATTCGATTATATTATGCAATTTTACACGCTAGATCGCTTCTTTGACTAGGGTTGGGTGTCAACGATTTTTTTAAATGAAAAGAATTGCTTGCTATTGTTATAAAAATGATTCATAAATAATATGAATAGTATGATAAAATTGCTCTTGGGTATTCATTCAATGGGTCTTGATTTGACCCATATCCAGTGCATACAAATAATTTAAAGCAAAACACAAAAAATACCAGCTATATGACAATAATTTTTTAATAAATAATAAATTAAAAAAAATAAAAATAAAATAAATTAAAAGATTAAAAAAGCTCTTTTCATTCGTTCGTTGAAACGAAACGTTGTAAGAATGCCCAAGAACAACTTCATTACATATATAGGGTGGTCCTTAACAAGGATCATGGACATTTTCCAATTTCTTTGCTCCCACGGGCGCAACTGCTTCAAAATCAATAAAAAATGATTCTCTAATAGTATTAGTTCTTTATATAAACATTTAGATAGAGCGCACAATAATTAACTTCCCGAAGGAGAAGTTTATGTTTTCATCAAAAAATCCGAATCGCTAATTTTATGTTTTCTCGACGTTTCAAGCCATTCTGAATCGAATGAGACCAAATTTGGAAAAAGTATGTGTGTGTGTGTGTGTGTGTGTGTGTGTGAACAGATTTTTTGCCGTAAATCGACGTTTTCTTCAAAACGGCTGGACCGATTTCAAAAATTTAAAAGCCATTTGATGTATCTCGATGAGGACTATCGTCTCTGAGTTTTGTGCAGCGATCGGCCGGGCCGTTTCTGTGTAAATTTCAGAAAAGTGAAAAATTTTTCGCCCACGTTTTAGCCCGCAATTCTGAATCGATTCTGAAAATTCAAAAACCATTCGATAGATATTGGTTGGGAATCGTGCTGATTAGTTTTTGGTAAAGATCGGCCGGGCCATTTTCTTGTAATAAAGTTTAAAAAAAAAAAAATTCGACGATTTTTATGATTTTTTTTTTGACGGTAGATACCACAGTCTTCTATATCATACTAAAATATTATGGCCCTACGACAACTGGTTCAGCTTTAAAAATTCGTCAAAGTTTGCAAAAATTGGTATCGTTTATTTGACATTTGTCAAAAATTAGACTTTTGATCGATGTTTTCTCAGAAGCACCTGAACCGATTTCTGAAATTTAAAAGACATTTGATGTATTTCGGTGAGGACTATCGTTTGTCAGTTTTGTGCGACGATCTGCCAAGCCGTTTCTTTATAATTTGAAAAAAAGTGTTAAATTTTCGTCGACATTTAAACTCATCCTACCAAACCGATTTTAAAATATCAAAAAATGTTCGAAAGATATTAGTTGGGAATGGTACTGATTAATTTTAGGTGAAAATCAACCGAGCCGTTTTCTTGTAATTAACTGTTGAAAAAAATATTTAAGCCGATTTTTATGGAATTTTTTTTAGCGATATATACCACGGTCTTATAGAACTTACTGAAATATTACGGCCTTACGACAAATAGTTTGATTTTAAAAATTCATCAAAGTTTGAGAAAATGAGTAGCTCTTTTGACATTTGTTAAAATTAAAATTAGACTATTTACTTGGTATAATGTAGAGTACTTGGTCTTGAACATAATAAACCATTAAAGTCCTGAAAACTGGTTCAATTATATAAAATTTGCTTTTAGAAAATACTCCGAGTCAAAGTGTTCGTTCGTTTTCAATTATGTGTAATAAATCCACTCGGAATACTTTTAATGACTCATAAATTAATTTATTTTTTATTGATTAAGTCGATTATTTAAATATATCGGGAAGTTCATGTAACTTGCCTCAAGGCTAAATACCAAACCAACTAGTTTTTATATATAATGAGTTTCATATATTTATTTCTTACATGTGACATTAAGTTGTGCGCCATCTGTCGCGTCACTCAAATATATTATATAAAATATAGAATATTTATAAACCACATTTTCTCACATAACCTCTAATTAAACCCATGTGGGCTGTTCTATAATATCTATTCATCATGGAATCAAGATTAATTTTGCAGCAAAATATTTATTTAATTGGTGATGTTGAGACTCAAATTATTATCTTGATTCCATGATGAATAGATACCATAGAACAGTCCACATGGATTTAATTAGAGGTTATGTGAGAAAATGTGGTTTATAAATATTCTTATGTATCATAATATTTGGGAGCAAAGAAATTCGAAAATGTCCTTGTTAAGGCATGCATGTATTTGAAAAATTTTGCAGGCTAATCGTCGAGTTAAAAAAAGGTAAAAATAGAAAAATTCTTTATTTTGTTAAACGTTTCGACACTTAATATGTGTCATATTAGAACATATGATTAACCTGAACCATACTTTCAACATTCTACCATCTTATATATTGAAAAGACTTGTGACCTTAGAAAAAGATAGTTGAGTCGTTACTTAAATCCCTTAATACTTCTTGTGTCAACAAACAGATTTCCTCTCCTCTTTTACATGGCAGTTACAAAGTCATTATAAATTTCATGAAAAGTAATTCTTTACGGTGTTAATAATCTTTGGTACGTTATATCTCTTACTGTGTTTTTCAATCTTCTTTTGTTTCTTACACCGCGCATCCGCGCACTCTACCGCACGTGCCGTGTAGCCTTGACTTGATTGTTTTACTATGCCTTCCAAGCGATGAACACGTAAACATTAGGAGGGCATTATGTGCTCTTTTAATTTTTTACCCGTAGGGTAGTTATAGTAATGGGCCGAAAATCGAAAATGAGAATTTTTGCAATTCTCGACGTTTTGAAGGTTTCTGAACATTTTGGCATACCTCAGAAAAAATGGACGCGCGTGTGTGTGTTTTGTATGTCCACATTTTTTTGTTTTGAATGGTTCGAAAACATCAGACTTTATTTTTATTTCGGACTAAAGTTCTAATATACTTTGAACAAATAATTTCTGCTTTGCAATTCGATTTATATAATTACTATAAATATTAGACAAAGTTACAATATTAATAATGATCTATTTGAAAACATTTAATGATACTCGATTATTTCGTTACGGTACCGGAAGTTCCAGCAATTTTCCTTAAAGCACGATGTCATGCACCCCACTAGTTATTAGTTATGTTGTACTTTTGCACAAGTTTAGTGTTTATTAATTTTATATTTTTTGTGTTTTTCCTGGTGTTGTATGTTTATAATTTTCTCCTTTTTATTAACTTCCCGAAGGAGAAGTTTATGTTTTATTTTTCATCAAAAAATCCGATTCGCTAATTTTATGTTTTCTCGACATTCTAAGCCATTCTGAATCGAATGAGACCAAATTTGGAAAAAGTATGTGTGTGTGTGTGAACAGATTTTTTACTGTAAATCGACGTTTTCTCAAAAACGGTTGGACCGATTTCAAAAATTTAAAAGCCATTCGATGTATCTCGATGAGGACTATTGTTTGTCAGTTTTGTGCGTCGATCGGCCAAGCCGTTTCTTTATAAATCGCAGAAAAGTGAAAAATTTTTCGTCTACGTTTTAGCCCGCAATTCTGAATCGATTTTGAAAATTCAAAAACCATTCGAAAGATATTTGTTGGGAATCGTGCTGATTAGTTTTTGGTAGAAATCGGCCGGGCTGTTTTTTTGGAATAAAGTTCAAAAAAAGAAAATTCGACGATTTTTATGATTAATTTTTTGACGGTAGATACCTTAGTCTTCTAGATCATACTGAAATATTACGGCCCTACGATAACTCGTTTAGCTTTGAAAATTCGTCAAAGTTTGCAAAAATTAGTATCGTTATTCTGACGTTTGTCAAAATTATAACTTTCATCGACGTTTGCTCAACAACGCCTGAACCGATTTCAGATATGTAAAAACCATTTGATGTATCTTGATGAGGATTATCGTTTCTCAGTTTTGTGCGACGATCGGCCGAGCCCTTTCCTTTTAATTTGGAAAAAAGTGTTAAACTTTTCGTCCACATACTACCAAATCTATTTCAAAAAATCAAAAACTGTTCGAAAGATATTAGTTGGGAATGATACTGATTAGTTTTAGGTGAAAATCTACCGAGCCGTTTTCTTGTAATTAACTGTTGAAAAAAAAAAATTCAAGCAGATTTTCATAGAACTTTTTTTAGCGATATATATCATGGTCTTATAGAACTTACTGAAATATTACGGCCTTACGACAAGTAGTTTAATTTTAAAAATTCATCAATGTTTGAAAAAATGAGTAGTTCTTTTGACATTTGTTAAAATTGAAATTAGTCGATTTACTTGGTATAACGATAGAGTATTTGGTATTAATGAACATGCTAAACAATTAAAGTCCTACAAAAAACTGGCACAATTATAAAAATTATTGATTTCTGAAAATTTGCTTTTAAAAAATATTCCGACCAAATTGATGTATTTGATTTTTAATAATGTGTAATAAGTCCACTTTGAATACTTTTAACTACTCATAAATTAATTTTTCTATCGTGGATTAAGTCGATTATTTACACAAATCGGGAAGTTCATGTAACTTGCCTTAAGGGAAAATACCAATACCAACTAGTATTTTTATATTTAATATCAACGATTGTTATCTATGTAATATGCTATTTTAGATTATTGAATGATGACACACAATAAGCGTCGAAACATTTAATAGAATAAAGAATTTTTCTATTTTAACCTTTTATTATTTCGACGAAAATTGGACTGCTAAACATTTCAAAGATGTAACAACCTTGACAAAACTAACAACATATATTATTACAGTCAGTCAAGTAAGAGCGTGGCCGACTTTAACGACACTTAATGAAAGATTTCGGTCTAATACTTTCGTGAGCCGATAAAGTGAAGCTTTGTCCTTGATGCATCGTTAACAAAGGTTTAGTTGTCGTTGATCTTTTGAGAAAAAATCACGTTAAACGCCACGAATGCTAAGTTACGCGTCGCGCTACGAGGATGTGCCCTTCTGCATCCGCCCAAAAGGTCCCCAAATGTCGCAATCAGCTACTGCTAAACATATGAGAAAATTGAAGGCATTTGTACAGAATTGGATATATAATATATATATATATATATATATATATATATATATATATATGAGTGAGTTCTTGAGGGCGATACATCAAACAAAGAATTTCTTTGTTTGATGTATCGCCCTCAAGAACTCACTCATATATTTCAACATCAAAATTAACTACTAAATCATATATATATATATATATATATATATATATATATATATATATATATATATATATATATATATATATATATATATATATATACATATACAGTCGGCCAAGTAAGAGCGTGGTCGTGTTAATTATTTTATGAAACTTTAATATTTATATATGCATTGTATACATTACAAGCAATGATGCAATTCGGTCAATATGTGTTCAGTCACCGAAACGTATAAAAAATTAAAATAAATTCTTCACATTCGACGCATTGGCTGTTTTATTCATTTCAATATATATATATATATATATATATATATATATATATATATATATATATATATATCTTATATATAAAATTCTTCTGTAACAATGTAAGTTTCATTAATCCTCCTAAACTATAATTCGGATTTTCATGAATCTTCCTGAAGTTTGTTCGGGAAATTTTTTAAAATGTTTTGATTCATAGAAATATAGTTAGATTGTAGAAATAAATAAAAAAATTACAAAAAACCGCTTATCATTGTTTGCCCTTGAAAATATTTAAGGCATAGTTTGACATTAAAAACAAAAGACGACTGTCATTTGCCAAACATTTCCATTCACATATAGGCTAAGACAATATTAAAATATAATATATATATGATTATGAATGAGAAAAATGTAAGGACTACATTATTATTGCCAAAAAGAAGCTGAGATGTGCTAAAAATTAAAATAATACAAGATTTAGTATAAGATACAGTCAACATCTGACAGGTGATGCAATCTGCGCATGCGTCTGTCAGTGATCGCACATATGCATAAAACTTAGCCTACAATTCACTTTGACTAATTATTATTTTTTAACTTTTAAATGCAGTCGTGTTTTGCCTTACTTTACTAAACCACGATACAAAAATAATTTATTTATTCAAACAATTATTTAGAAGTTTCATTGTGTCAAAACTTCATATGTTTGGCATTGGATACGAAATATTTACTCAAGACAATGGAGCATTTTGGGTCTGAATATTTTTAATGTGCTCCAATTTGCATGAAATTTTGGAAACAGGTTCATCTTACTCTCAAGTTTAAAAGTAAAAATAATCTAGAATCATTTGCCACTTTCCGGGGGGATGACATCTCTTTTCGGTGGTTCAATTGTATCTCTTTCAAACAACGTCGGATATCGATAAAAGAACTAATTAGAATAGATGTTTAATAATGTTTTTCAAAAAAAAAAATTACTTTTCAAGTTACTGGCTACTGAAAATTTGTTGTTTTTTGCGTTTTTCATCGCTTTTGACAATTATTTCTAAAAATATACATTTAAACAAAAATCATGTAATGAACAAAATTATATCAATCAAAATCCTAATAAATCGGGGTTCTATAAATTGTTCTAAGAACAATATTAGGCTAGATATGAAAATGGGGTTTTATAGTACTCAAAATGAGCTTTAAAATTAGTACTTCTGCGTGTAAGATGAGTGAGCTATCATGCAGATAAAAGACGCATACAATATTTTTTTCGTTTAAAGCAAATAGTTTCTGAGTGCCATTTCCACCAAAAATAAAAATAATCGTATTCCCTCTGGAATCAACTTGGTTTAAGAGATCTTGACGGATTCTAGAAAATACCAAAACTTTAGTGCAAAGGATTTCCAAAAAGCTCATGATTTCATGAAAAAAAAAATCTATTTAAAAAAATAAAAGATACGTTTAAAGGTATATAAATGAAAATTCAAGGTATTTTACTGACCAATTATTGTTTTTTATTATTTTTCTGTTACACAAATATTGATAGTGTACAACCAGAATGTCTTTCGAGTCCTTCAATCCTTTGCCATTTCAAGATAAGAGAAGTTACGGTAAAATTTATGATAGAGAAAGTTGTTGCTCATTTAATTACCTTCAAAATAGTTTATTGCAAGTATTGATAAAATAAGAATTAAAAGAGTTATAATTCAATTAATCCGGTGGGTGGTGACGGAGTGCAAATTGTTTTCACTTCTGAATTTAAGATTAAGATTAGCCTATTTCCGACACACGGTTTTTTCCTCTCCATTTACTGCAATGTTGTTGATCGTAGGTTGAATAGAGCACATGTGAACAGGATTTGGAAAATTAATTCACTTCAAATATAAACTTAAGTAATAATGTATATAAATTTATTAGTGAGAAAAATGTAATTTAAATATAAAAATTACTAAAAGCCAGTTAAAATATGGTACAAATATATAAAAATTATAGGCTACATTATTGAAGCCTTTTGGGTAGAAAAAACCAATGTGATATTGTACCTTTACCGGGAATGCTATTTATTAATTCTTTCTGAATTTGTTATACCCTTTAGAAAACTTCAATTTTCAACACGTGTAAATTATGCTATAAATCTCAAAGGCAGGCGATGATTTTTTGTGTGATACATTTGGAAAGTCAATGTTTCAGTCGTGAATAAACAAAAAATCAGTCATTTTCACATCCACACCTACAGGTATAACTAAAAAATTGTATAACCCTTGACATTAAAATGAATTGAGCTATTGGAAATAAATTTGTACTATAAATTGCAGTGTTTAATTTTTATTATTATTATATAATTTTATTGGACGTATTTTAATATTTGTAAAAGGGATAATTAAAGTGTTAACTGTGGGAATTGAGAATCATCATTTCATTTGAAGCAGTTCTACATTCACTCATTTATTGATGTAAATAGTAATTCGAAAAATAATAATTATTTTATTATTTTAACTGAACGGTGAATATTAATACAGGATATTGAAAAAATGCAGAGTTGGGTACAGGACAACGTCTGTCGGGTCATCTAGTATATATATATATATATAAAAGAGGATCGCTTGAGTAGCAACACTTATAACTCACGAACGGCTGAACCGATTTAGATAAAAATTGGCAGGGAGGTAGTTTAGAACCAGGAGAAACACATAGGATACTTTTCATCCCGTTTTTTTTATTCTAATTCATTATAATCTATTGGTGGCAGGGAGGTAGTTTAGAGCCAGGAAAAACATATGGAATACTTTTTATCCCGTTTTTTATTCTAATTCTGAATTATTTACTTATAAACTATCCAGGTATTTTATTCAATCTATGATACTATCAATGATTTCATCCATGACATTTACCTTCGATTGTCAACTGTCATTCGGTGTTTCTGTTATTGAAATTAACCGCTACTACCTCATGTTAAATATAGTGAATGAATATTAGTTCTTGATTCTATATATATATAAGGTGAAGTGAAGTTTAATTAATAATGACGCGACCAAGACGATCGAATCTTTTCCAACAAAGCCGTAATGCAAGAAGAATGCGAAATAATGCAAATGCAAGAACTGAAGAAGAGCATTACATACATTTACATTTACATGTACATTTTGTCGAATAACTTATTCCCAGTTATAATTTCCCAGAATTCATCGAAGAATGGTTAGTAATATATAAAGGTACGGGGTTAAAAGTTCCACGACCAAAGTGTCAAAAACCAGTAAAGCTATAGCATTGTTTAACTACATTATTTGAAAGTGAAGGGAATAAGGTGTATAACCAGATATAGCTTTGATTCTTATGACCTTGATATTGGGAGATAAACGGTCATCTTTGAAAATCCATAGTAAAAGTAATTTCTTCTGTTGGTACTTTTTTAGCATTAGTTAAAAATGTATTTATTTTGTGAAATACCTTTAAAATTAAAATAAGACATTAAACCTGTTTTCCATCTGGCCGTTCCAAGTTACCCCGCCTATAGGGTGAAAAGGTCTAGATAATAAATATTTGAAAGACAGAAAAAAGCACATTTTTACAATGATGAAGTAGCTGGTAGTTTTACTGAACGTAGTATGATAATTGTTTGTTTGAAATGTGTCATTTGTTGTGATAAAATTGATTTGATTTTCATTATAAAATTTATATTTGCTCAAATTCAAATTGGACCTTTGTGCCTTGCCCTGCTCTACGTATATTATTTTTATTAAATTTACCTTAATTCAAGGTGTGTTACTTGAAACTTTTTAAAAAGCAGGTTAAAGCAGATATATCTAATTCATTTTCTATCTCTCCTCGCAGAAATTTGAAAAAATTGTATAAGCTCAGTAGTATTATTTACAATTATACACAAAATCCAGAATCCAGAAGAATCTGAAAAGCTTAAAACGTAATCAATAAGTTGAAATACCAAAAAAGACTTGGATTGGATTATACCATGATTTCTATAGAAAGTGTATAAAGCTTTCAGTTTGATGGTGTTGACAAAACATAGACAAACTAATGGGGTCTATTGTTTTGATAATGCCTCATTGTATATAGCATTCAAACACCACATCCTTATACACTTATAGTATTAATATTTTTGATTCTCTAGAAATTGTTTAGAATATACCTTACTTAGCAAAACAACGTTTGCCGGGTCAGCTAGTATATATATATATATTGAAATGAATAAAACAGCCAATGCGTCGAATGTGAAGAATTTATTTTAATTTTTTAGACGTTTCGAGACTAGATGTGTCTCATCATTCAGCTAAAAGAAATTTACATTATAAAGAAAAAGTTTTAAAAAATGAATTTATATTGGAAAAATTAATTGAGAACAACAATTATACACACGAGATCAGGAAAAACCACACTAATTAACACATTTTTCAACACCACAATCACATATTACTACTGTAGGAAAGCAAAAATTAATTAAGAAAAGACCAAAAAAGGTAAAGGTAAAATGTATGTTTCATACAATTTTACTTTTACCTTTTTTGGTATATATATTGTAGTATGTGAGTTTGGTGTTGATATATATTTTGATGAGTTATTTAGAATTGGGCAGTAACACCAAGTAAAAAAAAACTAAAGTAGTTTTGAAATACTTTATTTATCCATACGTTTCAGTTTTCATCGAGACCGTCATTCAGTGGAACTGAAAGATTTTATATGGTGTAGGAGGAAAATAATATAAAGGTATAGAACTTATATATAAGTACTCACAGAAATTAATTATACAAAAATACACTACACTATTACACTGTGATAAACCAAGCTATTAATAATTGGAACATTTAAACTATTTTTTTTTGACAATTTTTGGTTACATTCTAGTGCGTACAAATTGACTAACGTCTAAATACTAACTCGACGTTCATATTTATTTTTTTTTCGTGCAATTTTGTATGTTTTTGTGTTATTTTTCAAAGTTCATTTGTATGCACTGAAGATGGGTCAAATCAAGACCCGAGACGTATGTTCTCTAAATAAAAACATTTTTTAATAAAACTGTTTTTTAATTACTGGATGGATGCCCAAGAAACAATTTTATTATATATTTCACCATCTGAAGAAAAACCTCTCTCTTTATATATATATATATATATATATATATATATATATAAATATGAACAAACAACACTCTTTTTGCACTAATTTATTAAATAATAATTTTCACAAACGTTTCGAGACTAGGTTTGTCTCATCATCAGTGTGTTATAATTAAAAAATTTTTAAAATATGGAAATCTAAATTAGCATGTTGTGTTTTTCATTACACGTCGTTCACTCAAGAATATCGACTCAGAATACATTTGTAATATATATATATATATATATATATATATATATATATATATATATAATAAATATATATTTTGTAGAGTTTCGAACAAGAATCCAAAAAGTAATAAAAAACAAGAAAAGTTTTTTAATAAACAATTTCATTATTTATTTATTTATTTACTGTCGAAGTTTTGGAACTAGGTACGTTCCATCTTCAGGACATCTGTCAAGAAACATGATCTTGATGAGATTTAAGCAAACCATATGTTTAAGAAAAGAAAATGGATTTTTCTTAAATAATAAATTAGTTGACAAAATAATAATATACAGAAATATGATAATATGATCAAAATGAAAATGATAAAAATAAATGAGTGGATTATCTAACAGGATATTAAAAATGATAAAAAAATTTTTGAAAGTCATGGAAAATTCTTTTAGAAAAGGTTAATGACAAAAATTCAATTAATATAATTAAAAATTATATTATATTATTTTTCAAATAATAATTTTTTAAAAAAGACAAAACATATAGTAATTTTGATTTACAAAATTTACCTATTCGGCTGAAAAAAATTACTCATAAATTCATTTCTTGTTAATATTTTGTTTAGTAAAAAAGTGCTAACATATATTCAAACATACAGGTAATTAATTCAATTTTTGTCATTAACCTTTTCTAAAAATATTTTCCATAACTTTCAAAAATTTTTTTATCATTTTTAATATCCTGTTAGATAATCCACTCATTTATTTTTATCATTTTCATTTTGATCATATTATCATATTTCTGTATATTATTATTTTTTCAACTGATTTATTATTTAAGAAAAATCCATTTTCTTTTCTTAAACATATGGTTTGCTTAAATCTCATCAAGATCATGTTTCTTGACAACTAATTTATTATTTAAGAAAAATCCATTTTCTTTTCTTAAACATATGGTTTGCTTAAATCTCATCAAGATCATGTTTGTCGACAGATGTCCTGAAGATGGAACGTACCTAGTTCCGAAACGTCGACAGTAAATAAATAAATAAAGAAAGAAATTGTTTATTAAGAAACTTTTCTTGTTTTTTATTACTTTTTGGATTCTTGTTCGAAACTCTACAAAATATACACAAATCCAAGACTCTACCATTTAATAAATAAATATATATATAAATATATATATATATATATATATATATGTGTATATATATATATATATATGTATATATATATATATATATATATATATTGTTGTGCAACCCAGAGCTAACAACAAATATGTTGAGATTCCAACACTGGTACCAAATGTTGTAGATTCGCTGTTGCCATCAATTATGTTGTGTCACACCAACGATGTCAACATTTATAATTAGGTTCTTCTGCTGCTAACATTTAAAGCCTTTACCACTGTGGGAAATATTTAATAAACATTCGAAGATGTTTATTATTTTTTTTTTTTATTATTCGGTTACACTTGATTACAACTTAATACACAATAAATATGTTGAGGTGAAGACTGATGTGGAGTGATTGAAAAATGAACTAAGAATGAACAATGATTTCGTCATCCTCAAGCTTTTATAACCTTCTCAAGATGACGTAATCATTTTCTAGAAATGTTTGTTAGATATGAATCAGTTTATTTATTTGAGACGCAATTGCGGTTTACAGACCGTTATTGACTTGCTCGTGCATTTTATCTCTGCATACAATGTAAGCAAGGCTGTGAGTCATACTAACTGCGTTGTTCATATTTGACTGTTATATAGTAATTTATAATATTATTTATAATTATTACAAAGGGTGGATACCACTACACTTCACCAGCCGAAAAAACGCGCGCCCTCGTGCGTTCATAAAAAAGAAAGCATTTCGGGTGCTTCAAAAAAACATGTTTGTGCTCGTGCTATTACATTGTATAGCAACTTGTACAGATTTCTTATAATTACTTGTTTGAATATAGTTAATATAATGTTAAAGTTTATATAATATTTCAAATACATTTTTTTATGAAATTTCGATAAAAATTAAAAAAAAAATGTTAGTAAAAAAATCAAAAGTTTTATTTATTGTAGAGCAATGTCATAAATTTGCAATTAAGCATAATTTTATTTCAATGGTAATATTTTTCAAAATTTCATGATTACAGTTGCGTTATATAATAGATTTATAATATTTCAAAATATGAAATTTCATTGGTTAATAATAATGTGAACAGTTTTACAACAATTTTCATGACTTATAATATAACAATGTTCTCTTTTCTTTAAAAAAAAAACCTTTGATTTCATTTACATTATAAATTTTAATATTTGTGAAAAAATTTTGAGAATCTTTGGTTGTGACAAATTTGTTTTAATTCATTTGTTTTTGATCTTTGTTTCAAAACATTTCATTTTTTTCTTTGCAACTTAACTTGTTGTCTATTTTTGACAATTGGAATATTTATTTCATTTTTTGGTTTTGTAAATTTCAATTCGTAAAAAAAAATCATTATCAGTTGGCATGTCCTTTGTTGTTGATCGGTATGATCCGTCCTGTAAAATTTGTCTTTAAAACTCTGTATGCATCTTTAAAAAGAGGCATCAGTTTTTTGGATTTGATTGCATAAGGATTTTTGTCTGTTAATAATTCTAAATTTTTGATTTTAAATGTCCGTTTTGGCTTCATGTACTTGTCGTAGGATTTCTTTGATTTGGTTTGTTGATAAGGATGTTTCGTAGTAGTTGTGATTGTAACTACCTCTGGTTCTTCAACGTTTTGGTTTGTTTATAATTTTGAACGTTTGTTTGTAAGAACTTTGTCTGTTTTTCTGTTTCTTGGGTACGTTTCGTGCTTTTGTGAAATTTGTGGGTCGTTTAAAATTTTGTCTTCTTGTTTCGTTTTGTTATTTGATGCTGCTAAAATTGGAAGATTTTTGTCATCTGTTTCTTTGATTTTGTCTTCGTCTTTTAATTTCTGTTTATCAATTTTTGAGTCTTGTTCTTTAATTGATTTTGTACAAAAAGTTTTGTTTTCAATTTGTAAGGAAACATTTTTGGTTTTTCTAATTTATTTCCTTTTCGTCGTTTTTTTTATTAAAAATGAATTGAAAGTTTGTGCATTTAGTTCATGTACTGTAATAGTATCGTTTTCTGATGTTGTTGGATCTTGGGTTTGGGAATTTGTGGGTTGTTGGTTTTCGTCACTGTTTGACATACACTGGTTATGCGCGTTTGTTGCATTTTCTGCATGTGTGTGCGAATAGTGGCACTTTTGTTTGTGTTTGTTGGTAGGGGTAATAAAAGTTTTTGACTGTTATGTTGATTTCGATTTGCATTAAAATTTTTTCGATTTGGATTTTTACACTCAAAAATTAAATGTCCTTGTTTTTCACAGTAATTGCAAAATTTTTGGTTATTATTATTTGAATTAGCGTTTTTCTTTTTATTTAAGAAACATTGTGGAGCAATATGACCACGTTTTTTGCAAATGTAACATGTTATATTATTATTTTGATTATTTCTGATATTTGATGAATTTTGACAAGCTTCTTCTTGCAATGCGAAGTCAATAGCATCTTTGATATCCGAAAATCGACAACATTTTACTAAAGTTTTTAACGGTTCTCTTAAGCCATTTTCAAAAACTTTTACACTCATTTCTACGTATGTCACTTGTGTAATGTTTGCTGCGTCTTGTCCTATTGAATTTATGTTCGAATAATAAATTTGTCGTAAAATTTCTTCTATTCTGTCTCCAAAACTTTTTACTGTTTTGTTATATTTTCGTTTTACAAGTATGCAAAATTCAATGGTCAAAACATGTTATGGTGTGTTCCCTTACAAGGAAGTTAGCACTTAAAAAAAAATCGCCTATCCCAAACTTCTTTAACATTTAAAGTCTTTACTGCTGTGGGAAATATTTAAATAAACATTCGAAGATGTTTATTAACTTTATTTATTTTATTATTCGGTTACACTTGATTATAACTTAATACACAATTAATATATTAAGGTGAAGTCTGATGTGGAGTGATTGAAAAATGAACTAAGAATGAACAATGATTTTGTCATTCTCAAGCTTTTATAACCTTCTCAAGATGACGTAATCATTTTCTAGAAATGTTTGTTAGATATGAATCAGTTTATTTATTTGAGACGCAATTGCGGTTTACAGACCGTTACTGATTTGCTCGTGCGTCTTATCTCTGCATACAAGTAAGCAAGGCTGTGAGTCATGCTAACTGCGTTGTTCATATTTCACTGTTATATAGTAATTTATAATATTATTTATAATTATTACAAAGGGTGGATACCACTACAATATATTGTACGATTCTGAATTTGATGTTGACATATGTACCAACAAAGTCTAGTAATCGGGCATAACATTAATAAAAAGCTATTCGGCTATAATTCTAGCCTTCATTCAGTGGAAAATAAACATACAACTAGCGGGCCGCATGGCATCGTGCCTTCTTAAGGCAAATTGCTGGAACTTCCCTTACCGTAATTTTGACATAACCATTCGAGAAATGAAAATAATCAATAATTGTTTTGAATAATTTCAAATAGAATTTATTATAAATACATATTGTAAACTTATAGGTAACGAGTGTATTCTACAAACAACTTTTATAATAAATATGTAATTTTTTGTTTTAATTTGATTTTTTTTTTGATAGTTTAGAATTTTTTTTCAAAATTCTGAAATTTTTTTTAGAAGTTTGAATTTTTTTGGAATTTGTTTCAAAAACTTTTTTTTTTAATTTTTTGAGAATTTGGAAAATTTTGATAATATTCAATTTTTTTTTTTAATTTTGAAATATTCTCAATTTTTTGTAAAAAATCGTTCTTTTTAATTTTGACAATTTTTGAAATTTTTGAAAATTTAGTTTTTTTTTTGAAAGTGATGAAATCACTCGAAAATTTGAATTTTTTGAAACTATGATTTTCTTTGAAAATCTTGAATTTCTTTTTTCTAAATTATGAAATTTTCTGTAATAGCTTTTTTTGCACACCGTCTACTCAATCAAAATGTTTTTTGAACTAATTTAATCGGATGATCTATTCTATTTGTAAAAACTGCATAACCGTTTTTACACCCTTTGCGCCCTTTGTAGAAAATGCCGAGGACATTTGTTTGAATCGTATACGTGAATTTTAAAATCAAACTAGTGGGGTGGGTGGCATCGTGCCTTAAGGCAAATTGCTGGAACTTCCCGTACCGTAACGAAATGTTAGAGGAATATTGAATGTTTTCAAATAGATTATTATAAATATTGTAACATTGTCTAATATTTATAAGAATCATATAAACTGAATTGCAGAGTTGAAATTATTTCTTTAAATTATATTAGAACTATAGTCAGAATTAAAAATAAAATCTGAATTATTTTTGATATACAAAATATTTAAAAAGAAAAAATGAAACAATTTTTTTTTCCAAAATCAATTATTTTGTTAAGACAAGCAGAAAGTTCTTTGAATCAATTGAATTGGACGCTTAGTTCTCCCAAAAACTGCCATTTTTTGTACATTTAGCTCTGTATCTCCGAAATGGCTGGGCCTGCCTTTGCGAAAAACTAATAACCCCTTCTCCCAATCATTATTAATTGAATGTTTCTCAGATCATTCAAATTGGATGCTCCGTTCTCTCAAAAACTCGATTTCTATTTTCTGCACTCTTTGCCCCTTATCTCCGTAACTGCTGGACCTGCATTTGCCAAAAACTAATCAGCACATCTCCTTATCAATAGGAATCGAATGTTTTTTAAACCATTCAAATCGGTTGATCCGTACGACCGAAAACGCGGTCGAAAATTTGTATCCGTACATACATACACACACACACACACATCCATTTTTTCTGAAGTATGCCAAAATGTTCAGAAACCTTCAAAACGTCGAGAAATGTAAAAAAATTCAATTCCGATTTTCGGTCCATTACAATAACTTACCCTACGGGAAGTTAAAATCTTGGTACGGAACCCCAAAAAATTGACACAAAATGTGTGCACATTATTAAAATCTTTACAAAACATCTAATAATTAACTTCCCGAAGGAGAAGTTTATGTTTTCATCAAAAAATTCGATTCGCTAATTTCATGTTTTCTCGACGTTTCAAGCCATTCTGAATCGAATGAGACCAAATTTAGAAAGAGTATGTGTGTGTGTGTGTGTGTGTGTATGTGAACAGATTTTTCGCCGTAAATCGACGTTTTCTCGAAAACGGCTGGGCCGATTTCAAAAATTTAAAAGCCATTTAATGTATCTCGACGAGGACTATCGTTTGTCAATATCGTTTGTGGGACGATCGGCCGAGACGTTTCTTTATAAATCGCAGAAAAGTGAAAAATTTTTCGTCTACGTTTTAGCCCGCAATTCTGAATCGATTTTGAAAATTCAAAAACCGTTCGAAAGATGTTGGTTGGGAATCGTGCTGATTAGTTTTTGGTACAGATCGGCCGGGCCGTTTTCTTGTAATAAAGTTTAAAAAAAAATTTCGACGATTTTTATGATTATTTTTTTGACGGTAGATACCATAGTCTTCTAGAATCTAGAAGAAATAAATTACTGCCATTTTGTGCAACATATTTATGTGAATCAGCCTCATTTATTACGATCTGCACTAACTTAAATTGAGCCTAGATTTAATTATTTGTGTAAAAATAAACAATCTCATTCATCACATCAATATTGTTTGATGTTTATAATAGGTTTTCATTAAAAAAATGTTACAAAATTTTATTTTTTCTATTGAATATGTAGATATAGTTTTATGTTTTCTTATAAAGAATTTGTTACAAAAGTTTATTTTTTCTATTGAATAAATAAATAAATATATATATATATATATATATATATATATATGTATATATATATATATATATATATATTCAACGTTTCCAATTATAAACATGAATAGGTACATATTCTTCAATCCTTATTTTATTTACATTGTAAAATAGTGCGATGACGGTTAATATATATTTTATTATTTGGAGGAGGGGGTCGTTTAAAATTTCCTAAGCTTGAAGGGGGTCGCTATATAAAAATGTTTAAGAAGCCCTGTTCTAGATCATACTAAAATATTACGGTTCTTCGACAACTGGTTTAGCTTTAAAAATTCGTCAAAGTTTGCAAAAATTGGTATCGTTTTTTTGGAATATGTCAAAATTAGACCTTTGATCGACGTTTTCTCAAAAACGCCTGCACCAATTTCAGAAATTTAAAAGCCATTTGATGTATTTCGGTGAGGACTATCGTTTGTCAGTTTTGTGCGATGATCTGTTAAGCCGTTTCTTTGTAATTTGGAAAAAAGTGGTAAATTTTTTGTCCACATTTAAGCTCATCCTCCCGAACCGATTTTAAAAAATCAAAAACTGTTCGAAAGATGTTAGTTGGGAATGGTACTGATTAGTTTTAGGTGAAAATCTACCGAGCCGCTTTCTTGTAATTAACTGTTGAAAAAAAAATTTAAGCCAATTTTTATGAATTTTTTTTTAGCGATATATACCATGGTCTTATAGAACTTATTGAAATATTACGGCCTTACGACGTAAGTTTGATTTTGAAAATTCTTCAAGGTTTGAGAATATGAGTAGTTCTTTTGACATTTGTTAAAATTAAAATTAGACTATTTACTTGGTATAACGATAGAGTACTTGGTCTTGAACATAATAAACCATTAAAGTCCTGGAAACTGGTTCAATTATAAAAATTATTGATTTTTGGAAATTTGTTTTTAGAAAATACTCCAAGTCAAAGTGTTCGTTCGTTTTCAATTATGTATAATAAATCCACTCCGAATACTTTTAATGACTCATAAATTAATTTATTTTTCATTGATTAAGTCGATTATTTAAACATATCGGGAAGTTCATGTAACTTGCCTCAATGCTAAATACCAATACCAACTAGTTTGATGTGCATATGTCCAATAAACATTTTTGACCGCCGAATGGCTTTTTTTAACTTATTTTTATTGAGAGTCCACAACCGTTGGACCTGCCTTTCGAACAATTTTAACATTTCTTTGTTTAGTCAATACAAATAAAATGTCTTTTGAGTTATTCAAATCGGACGCTCCGTTCTCTCAAAAACTGAATTACAATTTTTAGTTCTTTTTACCCCGTATCTTTGAAACAGCTAGACTTGGCTATGCCAACAACTAATCAGCACGTTTCCTTATCAATACGAATCGAATGTTTTTTAAATTATTCAAATCGGTTATTCCATACTGTCGAAAATGTCGAGGACATTTGTTTGAACCATGTACGTGAATTTTGAAATTAAAAATCTTGGCACGGAACCTAAAAAAATTTACAGAAAATGGGTATACATTATTAAAATCTCTATAAAATATCTGATAATTTGATGTGCATATGTCCAATAAACATTTTTGACTGCCAAATGGCACTTTTTTAACTTATTTATATTGACAATCCGTAAAAGCTAGACCTGCCTTCCCAAAAATTTAATCAGTTATTCATCTTGTCAATACAAGTAAAATGTTTTTTGAATTATTAAAATCGGACGCTCCGTTCTATCAAAAACTGAGTTACCATTTTTGGCACTTTTTTCCCCGTATCTTTGGGACGGCTAGACCTGCCTTCGCTAAAATCTAATCAGCACATCTCCTCATTAATACGAATCGAATGTTTTTTGAATTATTCAAATCGGTTGATCGGTGTTACCAAAATCGTCGACGAAAATTTGTCGATTCACTATCATTAACTTCCCGTAGGGTAAGTTATTGTAATGGGCCGAAAATCGGAATTGAAAATTTTTACATTTCTCGACGTTTTGAAGGTTTCTGAACGTTTTGGCATACCTCAGAAAAAATGGATGTTGTGTGTGTGTGTGTGTGTGTGTGAGTGTGTATGTATGTATGTATACAAATTTTCGCCCACGTTTTCGGGCGTACGGATTAACCGATTTGAATGGTTCAAAAAACATTCGATTCCTATTGATAGGAAAAAGAGCTGATTAATTTTTGGCAAAGGCAGGTCCAGCCGTTTCGGAGATACGGAGCAAAGAGTGCAGAAAATAGAAATCGAATTTTTGAGAGAACGGAGTATCCGATTTGAATGATCTAAAAAACATTCAATTAGTAATGATTGGGAGAAGTGTTTATTAGTTTTTGGCAAAGGCAGGCCTAGCCATTTTGAAGATACGGAGCTAAATATGTAAAAAATGGCAATTTTTGAGCTAAGCGTCCGATTTAAATGATTCAAAGAACTTTCTGCTTGTCTTAACGAAATAATTGATTTTGGAAAAAAAAAATTTTTTTTTTCTTAGTTTTTTTTTTTTTTTTTAGTTTTTTGTATATCGAAAATATTTCAGATTTTATTTTTAATTCTGACTATAGTACTAATATACTTTACAAATAATTTCAACTCTGCAATTCAGTTTATATAATTCTTATAAATATTAGACAATTTTACAATATTTATAATAATCTATTTGAAAACATTCAGTATTCCACGAACATTTCGTTACGGTACGGGAAGTTCCAGCAATTTGACTTAAGGCACGATGCCATAATTGCCTCAAGACAGAATTCCACTTACAGCTAGTTTCTTATTATTTCACACACGCACACACACACGCGCGCGCACACACACACATACATCTATTTTTTCTAAGGTATGCCAAAATATTCAGAAACCTTTGAAACGTAAAGATATATAAAAATTTTCATTTTCGATTTTTTTGCGATCACTATAACTTGACTGAATCACATAGTCAAAGACTATGATTCAGTCAGAATTAAAATTGAAATCTGAAATATTTTCGATATACAAAAAAAATTGAATGATTTTTTTTTTCACACAATTGTTTTGTCAACTCAAGCTGAATGTTTTTTAAATCATTCAAATCGGACGCTTAGTTCTCTCAAAAACTGCAATTTTTTATCTCTGTATCTCCGAAACCGCTGGACCTACCTTTGCCGAAAACTAATAACCCCTTCTACCCGACATTACGCATTGAATGCTTTTTGAATCATTCAAATCGGATGTTCCGATCTCTCAAAACTCGATTTCTATTTTCTGCACTCTTTGCTTCGTATCTCCGAAACGGCTGGACCTGCCTTTGCCAAAAACTAATCAGCACATCTCCCTATCAATAGGAATTGAATGTTTTTTGAACCATTCAAATCGGTCGATCCGTGCGCCCGAAAACGTGGACGAAATATGGTATCTATACATACATATACACATACACATTTCTAGACGTTTACAATACATGCCTGAAAGAAGGGACTTTTTCCAGAAAGTGGAAGCAACAGCGGCTTGTACTTCTCCCTAAGAAAAATAAGCCACCAGAAGAGCCGTTATCTTACCGTCGACTCTGCATGCTAAATACGGCTGATAAGATATTGGAACGAATAATTCACCAAAGAATTGAGGCAGTCGTTGACCCACTTCTGGCGGACAACCAGTATGGATTCCGGAAAGGACGATCAACCCTGGACGCAATAAATCTAGTTGTCGATACGGCCGAAAAAAGCAATCGAAGGAACAAGATGGAAAGGGGGTACAAAAGAGTACTGCCCTGTGGCCACACTAGACATCAGGAACGCTTTCAACTATGCAAATTGGAACTGCATAATGCAAGCTCTTGAAGAAAAGAATGTACCGGGTTACATATGTAAAATAGTGGCAAGCTATTTTACGGATAGGGTTCTGAAGTACGACACAATGAACGGACCAAAAGAATATAATATCACCGGAGGTGTTCCTCAAGGCTCAGTTCTTGGACCACTTCTGTGGAATGTTATGTATGACGGGCTTTTGAGATTAAAGATCCCAAGACGCGCCAAACTAAGCATATGAGGACGACGTAGTCGTAGTGATCGTTGCGAAACATGTAGACAAAATACGTCATATTTTCGACATTACCTTTGAGAAAGTAAATCGGTGGATGGATACTGTTAGTCTTCAACTAGCTAAACAAAAGACGGAAGCAGTACTCATCACCAGCAGAAAAACAATAGAGACCATTAAACTCAAAGTCGGTGAACAAGAGATCATATCACAACCTTACATCCAATACTTGGTAGTGATGCTTGACGCCCGACTAAATTTTAAGCAGCATGTAAAACAAGTAAGTGACAAATCATCAGTAGTGAGTTCTTGTCTTGCACGGTTGATGCCTAACATCGGCGGATCAAAGCAGAGCAGAAGACTTGTCATCAGTAGTTGCGTCAGAGCTCACTTATGGAATACCTATTTGGGCAGACGCACTAGTGCTCCAAGAATCATGGAGGAAAGTTGGTTCTGTATACCGCTTGAGTGCTTTACGAGTAGTATGCGGCTTCCGCACAATATCTGAGGAAGCGGTATGAGTCATCGGCGGGACTCTGCCTCTTAGAGTCTTAGTTGAGGAAAGAAAAAATCTTTACCAACGCAAGAGGTCAACGACCCTAAGCGGTGATAATCTCAGAACCGAAGAACGTCGAAACAGCATAAGACGATGGCAACTACAGTGGGATGCCGCAGAAAAGGGTAGATGGACGCACCGTCTTATACCTAAGATCAACGTTTGGCTGAACCGGAGACATGGAAAGGTCAACTATTATTTAACGCAGATGCTGTCTGGACACGGTTGCTTTCGGGCTTATCTTCACCGATTTAAGCACGATGATTCTCCTGAATGCCCAGCTTGCCAAGGAGTTAATGAAGATGCATAGCATGTTTTCTTTGTGTGCCCGCGCTTCAGTGCACAGCAAAATAAACTGGAAAGATTCTTAAAGCAAAGGATTCAACCAGAAACACTAATTGAATCAATGCTTTCATCAGAAGATGCTTGGAAAGCCAGTAGTACGTATGTTACAGAAGTTATCATAACACTACGTTTCATTGAGAGAAAAAGAACGAATGAAAGATGTATGACATTTTAGCTACAATAAGAAAAAGCATTTGCTAGATCCTTCCCCGCGAAGTATTGCCTAACAGCGGTTTCCGTGGGGATTGCAAGGCTTGAGGAGAGCGGAGGTTTTAATCGGTATTAACATTGTTGGGTCCGACATATCCAGACAATTCCGCGTCTGTTGAATACGTAAACGAATTTTCTTCGCTATACAAAAAAAACACACACACACGTCTATTTTTTTGAGGTATGTCAAAATGTTCAGAAACCTTCAAAACGTTGAGAAATGTAAAAAATTTCAATTTCGATTTTTGGACGATTACAAAAACTTACCCTACGGGAAGTTAAATATCACAAATAGATAGTGTGTAATATATGTGTTGTTCGTAAACTGGTTGGAGATGTAATGGAGAAAAGACTTTTTAAAATATTTATACCAATATTCTTCACATGTGTGGAACAAATTGCAAATCCTTTGCGCGACCTTTTTATTGTTTTGTGAGAAATTTGGAAATGCTATGCATTTCCCAATAAATTAATTTCAACAAATGAGACTAATTATATTTTAATTAAAATGTGACTATAAATACTTAATTATTTTCTATTTGTCAAATTTTACTTAAAATTTAAAATGTTTACTATAATTTTCATGAAGTACAAAGAAAATGGAAAATAAATAGCATTATATATACTGCGGAATATTGAAAACTATTTGTATTAATACGAAAATTTTATTTTATTTATATTTTTTATATTTATCTAAATTGAGGCAGTATTGTTCAGTGAGTTAAAATAGTATTGTCAATAGAATAAATAAAAACATTGCTGCCAATTGAACTTTTAAAGTCGAAAACAAATCTTGAACTTAATCATATTTTATTTGAAATAATATTTTGTTTAAAGTATATTAGAACAGAATTAAAATAAAAATCTCAATTATTTTCGATATACAAAAAAAAAATTTTCTGAAAAAAATTTTTTTGAAAAAAAAAATTTGAAACGAAAATTTTTTTTTCAAAATCAATTATTTTGTTAAAACAAACATAAAGTTCTTTGAATCATTCAAATCGTACGCTTAGTTCTCTTAAGAACTACCATTTTTTGCACATTTAGCTCTGTATCTCCGAAACTGCTGGACTTGCCTTTGCCATAAACTAACCACCACTTCTCCCCGTCATTACAAATTGAAAGTTTTTTGGATCATTCAAATCCGATGCTCCGTTCTCTCAAAAACTCGATTTTTATTTTCTGCTTTCTTTGCTCTATATCTCCGTAACTGCTGGACCTGTCTTTGCCAAAAACTAATCAGCACATCTCCCTATTAATAGGAATCAAATGTTTTTTGAACCATTCAAATCGGTTGATCTGTGCGCCCGAAAACGTGGACGAAAAATTGTATCCATACATACATACACACACACACACATCCATTTTTCTGAAGTATGCCAAAATGTTCAGAAACCTTCAAAACGTCGAGAAATGTAAAAATTTTCGATTTCGATTTTTTGGACGATTACAATAACTTACCCTACGGGAAGTTAAATATCACAAATAGATAGTGTGTAATATATGTGTTGTTCGTAAACTGGTTGAAGATATAATGGAGAAAAGACTTTTTAAAATATTTTTACCAAGATTCTTCACATGTGTGGAATAAATTGCATATCCTTTGCGCGACCTTTTTATTGTTTTGTGAGAAATTTGGAAATGCTATCTAAATAAAAGAGGTTTGTATCGCACAGCGTGTTAAGTTCATTTATTGTCTTATTGTTATATATAGTTAAAAAATATCCTTCTATAATTATTCGTTTAAATAAATTTTGTTCGAATTGTAGTACAGTCGGGTTAGAAAAGTCTATATTTTGTTTTAAAGTATTAATGTGGTCCGCAAGCATAGTTTTAAATTGTTTGGGATTTTTAAAATTATTTTTATGTTGTTGTAAACGTTTAATTAAGTTCTGGCTTGTTTCTCCTATGTAAATTACATTAAAGTCTAGACAATTTATTTGATATACGAGATTTCTAAGCCGTTTGATATTAAAAGAGGTTTTTGTTTTGGCAAAAATAGTACTTTCGTCGTTGTACTAAAATTGTTTACAAGTCGGAGTCCAGATTTATAATTTTTTTTTTCCAAGGAACATAAAGTTTTTTAATGTATGGCAAACAAATTACACTAGAGTGAGTCTCTGAGTCAGGTAAATTGTTATGTACTGTGGAATTGTCAATTTTATTTAAAAGGTGCGTCTGTTACTAGTTTTGGAGTTTATAAGTTTCAAGGGATAGGAGTTATCTGTTAGAATTTTTGTAATTAAATTGATGTTGTTGTCCCAAAATGTTTTGTCCGATAGAAGTATTGCGTGGTCAGTCAGATTTATTATAGTACCTATTATCATTTTGAGTGGATGTTAAGAAAAATAATTAAGGTAACGGCCAGAGTTAGTTGTTTTTTGGTACCAATTTGTTATTAGTTTGTTATGAGTAGTACGTATAACCTTTATGTCTAAGAAACTTATCGAGTTAATTGATTCCAATTCCACTGTAAATTTTAATTTTTTATTGACGTTATTAAATTGATCAATTATCATAGTGACATCATCACTAGGCATTACTTGTATCCCTAATGCTAATGTCACTATGATAATTGATCAATTATAACAAATTTTGATAAATTTAGATTTTTTTTGATGAAAATTTTCATAATTACGAAATTTTCTGTAAAAGCATTTTGGCACACCGTCTATTCAAGCAAAATGTTTTTTAACTTCCCGTAGGGTAGTTATAGTAATGGGCCAAAAATCGAAGAAGAAAATTTTTGTATATATTCACGTTTTGAAGGTTTTTGAACATTTTGGCATGCCTCAGAAAAAATGGATGTGTGTGTGTTTTGTGTATCCGATTTTTTTCGCACGGATCAACCGATTTGAATGGTTCAAAAAACATTCGATTCCGATTAGTTTCTGACAAAGGCAGGTCCAGCCGTTACGGAGATACAAAGTTACGGAGAATTAGTTTTTGGCAAAGGCAGGTTCAGCCATTTAGAAGATACAGCATTAATGGCAGTTTTCGAGAGAACTAAGCGTTCGATTTGATTGATTTAAAGAACTTTCTGCTTGTTTTAACAAAATAATTATTTTGGAAAAAAAATTGTTCCTATTTTTTCCAATTTTTTTTTGTATTTCGAAAATAATTCAGATTTTAATTTTAAATATATAACTAGCTGTAAGTGGAATTCTGTCTTGAGGCAATTATGGCATCGTGCCTTAAGGCAAATTGCTGGAACTTCCCGTACCGTAACGAAATGTTCGTGGAATACTGAATGTTTTCAAATAGATTATTCTAAATATTGTAACATTGTCTAATATTTATAAGAATTATATAAACTGTATTGCAGAGTTGAAATTATTTGTAAAGTATATTAGAACTATAGTCAGAATTAAAAATGAAATCTGAAATATTTTGGATATAAAAAACTAAAAAAAAAAAAAAAAAAAAAAAAAAAAAACTAGCTGTAAGTGGAATTCTGTCTTGAGGCAATTATGGCATCGTGCCTTAAGGCAAATTGCTGGAACTTCCCGTACCGTAACGAAATGTTCGTGGAATACTGAATGTTTTCAAATAGATTATTCTAAATATTGTAACATTGTCTAATATTTATAAGAATTATATAAACTGTATTGCAGAGTTGAAATTATTTGTAAAGTATATTAGAACTATAGTCAGAATTAAAAATGAAATCTGAAATATTTTCGATTTTCGAAAAAAAAAAAAAAAAAATGGAACAATTTTTTTTTTCCAAAATCAATTATTTTGTTAAGACAAGCAGAAATTTCTTTGAATCAATTGAATCGGACGCTTAGTTCTCTCAAAAACTGCCATTTTTTGTACATTTAGCTCTGTATCTCCGAAATGGCTGGGCCTGCCTTTGCGAAAAACTAATAACCCCTTCTCCCAATCATTACTAATTGAATGTTTTTTAGATCATTCAAATCGGATGCTCCGTTCACTCAAAAACTCGATTTCTATTTTCTGCACTCTTTGCTCCGTATCTCCGAAACGGCTGGACCTGCCTTCGCCAAAAACTAATCAGCTCTTTTCCCTATCAATAGGAATCGAATGTTTTTTAAACCATTCAAATCGGTTGATCCGTACGCCCGAAAACGTGGACGAAAATTTGTATCCATACATACATACACACACACACACACACACACACACACATCCATTTTTTCTGAAGTATGCCAAAACGTTCAGAAACCTTCAAAACGTCGAGAAATGTAAAAATTTTCAATTCCGATTTTCGGCCCATTACAATAACTTACCCTACGGGAAGTTAATAAATAAATATTTATAAAAATCTATTTGAAAACGTATAATATTCCTCGAACATTTCGTTACGGTACGGGAAGTTCCGGCAATTTGCCTTAAGGCACGATGCCATAAATCACTAGTTGAATTAATTTAATCAGATGATTTCTGCTCTCAAAAACGGCATAACCGTTTTTACACACTGTGCGCTCCATACCTCGG
This sequence comes from Ctenocephalides felis, assembly GCF_003426905.1. NCBI lineage: Eukaryota > Metazoa > Arthropoda > Insecta > Siphonaptera > Pulicidae > Ctenocephalides > Ctenocephalides felis. The sequence continues at coordinate 115,231,044 of NW_020538040.1, forward strand.
AAACGGCAAAATTGCCTTTTGCAAAAACGCCTCGCGATCGAATACGAACCGAATGATTTTTCGTCATGTAAATCGGTTATTCCATACTGTCGAAAATGTCGCGGACATTTGTTTGAACCATATACGTCAATTTTAAAATGCAAAATCTTGGTACAGAACCCAAAATAATTGACACAAAATGTGTACACCTTATTAAAATCTCTATAAAATATCTGATAATTTGATATACTTATGTGAACTTTTTTGACCGCCAAATGACATTATTAACTTCCCGAAGGAGAACTTTGTTTTCATCAAAAAATCCGATTCGCTAATTTTATGTTTTCTCGACGTTTAAAGCCATTCTGAATCGAATGAGACCAAATTTGGAAAAAGTATGTGTGTGTGTGTGTGCAAGTGCGTAAACTGATTCTTTGCCGTAAATCAACGTTTTCTCAAAAACGGCTGGACCGATTTCAAAAATTAAAAAATCATTCGATGTATCGCGACGAGGGCTAGCGTTTATTGCACGACGATCAGCCAAGCCGTTTTTTGTAAATAGCACAAAATTGGGAAAATTTTTGTCCACGTTTTAGCTCGTAGTTCTAAATCGATTTTGAAAATTTAAAAACCGTTCGAAAGATATTGGTTGGGAATCGTGCTGATGAGTTTTTGGTAGAGATTGGCTGTTTTCTTGTAATTAAGTGTTGAATTTTTTTTTCGACTATTTTTAACTTCCCGTAGTTATTGTAATCGTCCAAAAATCGAAATTGAATTTTTTTTACATTTCTCGACGTTTTGAAGGTTTCTGAACATTGTTATGGCATAGCTCAGAAAAAATGGATGTGTGTGTGTGTATGAATGTATGTATGGATACCATATTTCGTCCACGTTTTCGGGCGCACGGATCGACCGATTTGAATGGTTAAAAAAAAATTCGATTCCTATTGATAGGTAGATGTGCTGATTAGTTTGGCAAAGGTAGGTCCAGCCGTTTCGGATATACGGAGCAAAGAGTGCAGAAAATTTAAATCGAGTTTTTGAGAGATCGGAACATCCGATTTGAATGATCCAAAAAACATTCAATTTGTAATGACGGGGAGAAGGGATGATTAGTTTTTGGCAAAGGCAGGTCCAGCGGTTTCGGAGATACAGAGCAAAATGTGCAAAAAATTGTAGTTTTTGAGAGAACTAAGTGTCTGATTTGAATGATTCAAAGAACTTTCTGATTGTTTTAACAAAATAATTGCATTTGAAAAAAAAATTATTTAATTTTTTTTTTCAAATTTTTTTTTTGTATATCGAAAATAATTAAGATTTTAATTGTAATTCTGACTTGAGTTCTAATATACTTTAAACAAATATTTTCAACTTTGCAATTCAGTTTATATAATTCTTATAAATATTAGACAATCTTACAGTATTATAACAATCTATTTGAAAACATTTAATATTTCTCGAATATAAGGCACGATGCCATACACACCACTAGTTATTTTTTTGACGGTATATACCACAGCCTTCTAGATCATACTAAAATATTACGGCCCTACGACAACTCGTTTAGCTTTAAAAATTCGTCAGTTTGCAAAAATTAGCAGTACCGATCTCAGAAATTTAAAAACCATTTGATGTGTCTCAATGAGGATCGCTTGTCAGTTTTGTGCGACGATCGGCCGAGCCGTTTCTTTGTAATTTGGAAAAAAGTGTTAAACTTTTCGTTCACATTTAAGCTCCTACTACCGAATCGATTTTAAAAAATAAAAATTGTTTGAATGATATTAGTTGGGAATGATGCTGATCAGTTTTAGGTGAAAATCTATCGAGCCGTTTTCTTGTAATTAACTGTTTTAAAAAAAAATTAAGCCGATTTTTATGAAACCTTTTTTGGCGATATTTATCATGGTGTTATAGAACTTACTGAAATATTACGGCCTTACGACAAGTCGTTTAATTTTAAAAGTTTATCAAAGTTTGAGAAAATGAGTAGTTTTTTTTAACGTTTGTTATAATTAAAATAAGTCGATTTACTTGGTATAACGATAGATTCCAATCGGTTCCAATGCACATACTAAACCATCAAAGTCCTACGGAAACTGGTTCAATTATAAAAATTGTTGATTTGTGAAAATTTGCTTTTAGAGAATACTCTGAGTTTAACGTATTCGTTCGTTTTCAATTATGTGTAATAAATCCACTCGGAATACTTTTAATTACTCATAAACTAATTTATATTTTATTGATTAAGTCGATTATTTACACATATCGGGAAGTTCATGTAACTTGCCTTAAGGCAGAATACCAATACCTACTAGTTTAAACTTATTTTTATTGAGAGTCCATAACCGCTGGACCTGCCTTCCCATAATTTAATTAGTTTTTCATCTTGTCAATACAAATAAAATGTTTTTTGAATTATTAAAATCGGACGCTCCGTTCTCTTGAAAACTGAGTTAGCTTTTTGGTACTTTTTGCTCCGTATCTTTGGAACCGCTAGACTATCAATACGAATCGAATGTTTTTTGAATTATTCAAATCAGTTGATCGGTGTTTCCGAAATCACACACACACATACATCCATTTTTTCTAAGGTAAGTGTGTCAAAATACTCTGAGTATTGTAACGTAAATACTATAACTTGCCCTACAGGAAGTTAAAAATAAAAAACTTTTCGCGTGTTTCAAAAAAAAAAAAGGTTTGCACTCGTACAATTAGATGGTGTCGAAACTTGGATAGATTTCTTATGATTACTTGCTTGAATATAATTAATATAATGTTGAAGTTCATAGAATATATTACAACTACATTTTTCTTATCATAAAATTAAAAAAAAAATCGAAAAATATTAGTAAAAAAAAAGTTCAAAAGTTTTATTAATTATTATAGAGCAATATTACGAATTTGCATTTAAGTATAATTTCATATTATTGTTTATATTTTTTTTTATTTTTCATGTTTACAGTTGTGTTATATATCTTTATAATATTTCAAAATATAAAATTTCATTGGTTAATAATAATGTGAGTGGTTTTACAATAACTGTCATGAACTTCTAACATAATAGCGTTTTTTTTAAATTAACTTTCATTTCATTTACATTGTAAATTTTAATATTTATGAAAATGATAAAAAAAGTTTGGGAAATTTTGGTTGTGACAAATTGTTCTCATTTACTTGCTTTTAATATCATATAATTCATATATGTATTTTTAATTCAATTAGTTATTTATTGCATTAATTTCTGATCAATTTACTTAAGATTGTACAACATTCAAAAATTTTGGAGACATAGCATTAATTTTCTGTTGTTTGTTGTTTTTTTATATATTTTGTAGTAATATATTTAAATTGTATTTAAAATTTTATAAAATCGAAAATAATGAATTAATAGTTGCAATTCATAGTCGAGTTTAAACTGTCTATAAGTCATAATATTACATTAAAGATAATTATAGTATGCATTTGATAAGACAGAAAGATAGATAAATTATTTGTTCTCATAAAATACTTTTGTCGTAAATCAACCGGGGTGGAAGAAAAGAAAGTATAGTTAAACAATAAAAGGAAATATAGTTGTTCTATTCATGTGTAAGAGGGTTCCCATACTAAAACATGCTGGTTTCATGGAACGTCGACACTCCAAGCCTACCATCTTAGGGTGTCGACACTAATCAATTTGGTCAATAAGGTTTTTCAAGCTTGAATATTTAAATTTACTTGCGTTTTTAATTATAATCTATAGTTTATTTATAATTCAATATTATTATTAAAAAAATTATTTATTCTGTGTGAAAATGTTCAATTTATTATTATGTACTTGAACTATTTTATTATTAATAAGTATGATACTATTTATATCATACGTTTTTAATATTTTATAAGAACCTTCAAATAATGGCCATACTTTTTTGCACTTTCTAGGATATGGTGCTTGATCTCAAATCATCTATTTTAAATAATTTTCCATTTGAATTTTTATCATAATATTCTTTGGATTTCATTTTACTCCTTATGAGATTTTCTCGTGCATTTAAATTTGCCTGTTGTAATTTAGACTTTAATTTAATTCATTTGTATATATGTATCGAATTTAGTATATCACTACTCTTACTGATAAACAAGGGTAGTTCAATTTTCCTTTCAACCACTCGCATGGCGTAGTGCCTTAAGGCAAATTGCTGGAACTTCTCGTACCAGAATTAAATATTCGGAGAAAAAACAGTAGTCAATAAATATTGATCAATGATTAATAACAATTATTTTAAACATTTTCAAATAGATAATTATGATCACTATATATTTTATAGTTCATAAAATATACAGTGACGATCTTGTCGCTCAGAACACTTGAGAAAGTTTACATTAGGAAGAGGTGCCAAATAAATCCACCTGAGGATATATTTCTCACGATTAGTATAACGCATTTGAATTATATACATTTTCAAACTGAATTGTAAATTTAAAATTCATATTTGAAGTATAAAATATTTATATTTTCAAAAATTTTGAAAAAATTAACAATCTTGATATGAAACCCAACAAAATTATTACAAAATTATTGCTCATTTTGTTTAATTTTATCAAATATCTGATAATTTGATCTGCATTTTTGACCGCCAAATATCAATTGTTTTTTACTCTTTTTCTGTATCTCCGAAACCGCTAGACCTGCCTTAACAAATTCATCAATTCTTTATTTCGTCAATACAAGTAAAATGTTTTTTTAATCATTCAAATCGGATACTCCGTTCTTGCAAAAACTGAATTACCGTTTTAACACTTTTTGCCCTATATCATCGAAACGGCTGGACCTGTATCCACCAAAAACTAATCAGCACGTCTTCTCATCAATAGGAATCGAATGTTTTTTTTAAATAATTGAAATCAGTTGATTCGTGCGCCCGAAATCGTCGACGAAAAATTGTATCCAAACATGCTCACACACACATTCATCCATACTATCGTCAGTGGTTACTTTGGTGCTGACATATGGTATCTCCATATGGGCTGATGCTCTCAAAACTCAAAAATCGAGGAGAACGGCAGGACCTATACATCGTCTAAGTGCTTTAAGAATTGCTTGCGCATTTCGCATAATATCGGAGGAAGCAGTGTGCGTCATTTCAGAAACTCTGCATCTCTTAGTCTTAGCAGAGGAAAGACGGACAATTTACCATAGAAGACATTAACAAGTGAGTCCTGAAAAGTTGAGATTAGAAGAACGGCAGAGCAGCATTTACCGATGGCAGCAACAGTGGGATGTCGCAATAAAGGGCAGATGAACGCATCGTCTCATTCCAAACATCAAAGTCTGGCTAAGACGCAAGCATGGCGAAGTAAATTATTATACTACGCAAATGCTATCTGGGCATGCTATTTTCGAGCCTACCTACACCGCTTCAAGCACGATAGCTTCCGGATTGCCCATATTGTTTGGGCGAAATCGAAGATGCTGAGCATGTGTTCTTCGTGTGCCCCCTTCTTGTTTTTTATTTTTTATTATTTTTGGATTCTTGTTCGAAACTCTACAATATATATATATATATATATATATATATATATATATGTAGCGAGGTACTATCTTCTTCTCTTCCTTGTGTCCACTGCGAGCTCCGGTAGGCAAGTGAAGGGCCGAGTATTGCTGCGCTGTGGTTTTATACCATAGAGGATAACGGTGCATGGCAGGGACGCGCAACCTGACGTAGTGCGCCAGGGCTGTGCAACCTTATCCTATATCACCCCCCCGCTGAGTGTGTTTGGCTCGAATATATAGGCTGGTTTTGCTCTATCGATCGATATCTTAGTTTCCTTGCCGTTTCTAATCACTGTCATAGTTTTATCCGAACGGCCCACTACTTCGTATGGTCCTGTGTACGGCGGTTGTAATCCTGTCCTTATGGTGTCTTCCCGGATAAAAATTTGTCGAGCCGTTGATAAATCCGGGTGGACAAAGCTGTAATTATTTCCGTGATTCGAAGCGGGCGTTGCCTTGAGCGTTTTGACCGTTTGTCGAAGTTTTTTGAGAACCTGGTGTGTGTCTTGTGTGTTCTGATGGTCTTCGAAAAATTCTCCTGGAAGCCGAAGAGGTTCGCCATACACCATTTCAGCTGGAGAAGCTTGCAAGTCTTGCTTCCATACAGACCGCAATCCGAGTAGTACTAGCGGCAACGCATCTATCCAGCTCTTATTGTTGTGGCACATAATAGCTGATTTAAAGGATCTGTGAAAACGCTCGACCATGCCGTTTGCACTGGGGTGATAAGCTGTGGTGTAAGTTATTTTCGACCCTGTAAATTTACCAATGGCGTCAAATAGGCGGGATTTAAATTGGACTCCGCGATCGCACGTTACTTCTGTGGGGCAGCCAAAACGAGATATCCATCCCTCTATAAATGCTTGCGCTACTGACTCGGCTGTTATATCTCGAAGTGGAATGACTTCTGGCCACCTTGTGAATCTACATATTACTGATAGGCAATACTTGAATCCTCGTGCGCTTGGAAAGGGTCCGATCAGATCTAAATGTATGTGAGAAAATCGTCGGGTAGGAAGCAAAAATTTACCAAGCGGTGCTCGCGTGTGGCGATGAATTTTGCTGCGTTGACAAGGAATGCACTCCCTCGTCCAGGCTCGACAGTCCTTGTTCACTGACGGCCAAACAAATCGTTGGGATACCATTTTCACTGTGGCATTTCTTCCAGGATGGCTTAGGTTGTGAAGTGCGTTAAAAACTTGTTTTCTTAACGTCTTCGGAACGAAAGGTCTTGGAATATTAGTGGATACATCGCAATATACGTTGATGGTAGTACCCGGAAGACGTACTGACTTTAGGACCAACGAAGAACTGTTCTTTAGGCAGCTTTGCAGTTCCGCGTCATCTTGTTGTTCCTTTGCGATTATGTTATAATCTGCATTCGACGAGACATGTAATTCTTCGATCCGGGATAAAGCATCAGCTACGACGTTTTCTTTTCCTTCAATGTGCTTTATTTCCGTTGTAAATTGTGCTATGAAAGTTAGTTGATTCAGTTGAACTGGCGGCAATTTGTCCTGTTTCTGTTGGAAGACAAATGTTAGCGGTTTATGGTCTGTGTATACTACGAAATGTTGTCCATCAAGAAAGTGCCTAAAATGTCGGATAGCTTCAAAGATTGCTAGAAGTTCTCGGTAGTATGTTGGCCATTCGCATTGGCGTTTAGAAATTTTCTTCGAGAAGAAAGCTAGTGGTTGCCATGTTTTCCCTATTTGTTGTTGCAGCGATGCTCCTATTGAAATTGTACTAGCGTCTGTAAATAAAGCTAACTTGCCGTTGACCACTGGATGATGTAAAAGAGTAGCATTTGATAGGCTTTCTTTGCAATTAATAAAAGCCTGCTGAAGTTGCTCGTTCCATTCTATGATAGTGTTATTTTTAACGTTTGGTCCTTCTAGCAGTTTTTGAAATGGAGCTTGCAATTCAGCCGCACGGGGAATGCATCGGCGAAAATAATTAATCATTCCTAGAAATCTGCGCAATTCTCGTATGTTAGTAGGAGGTTTGATTCTTACAAGAGCTTCCACTCGTTCCTTAATTGGGCGTATACCATCTTTAGAGACTGTGTATCCCAAAAAATCAATTTCCGGGACACTAAATATGCATTTCTCACAGTTGATTATGATACCATACTGCTGCAGTCTTTCGAAAATGCTTCGTAGATGTCTTGCATGCTCTTCCTGGTTTCTTGATGCAATTAGCAAATCGTCGATATAAGCATAGCAAAAATCCATACCTTGTGTGACTTCGTCGATAAACCTTTGAAAGGTTTGGCCTGCATTACGAAGTCCGAAGGTCATATAAGGAAATTCGAAGAGTCCGAAAGGAGTCGTAATTGCTGTTTTTGGTATGTCCTCCTCGTTGACCGGAATTTGGTTGTAAGCCTTCACCAAGTCGATTTTGGAAAAAACTTTCATTCCTTGAAGATGCTGCGTAAAATCGTAAATGTGCTTTACCGGGTATCTGTCTGGAATAGTTCGAGCGTTGAGTGCCCTGTAATCTCCGCACAGGCGCCATCCGAGGTTTCGTTTAGGTACCATGTGAAGCGGCGCGGCCCAGGGGCTGTTTGATCGTCGAGCGATTCCGAGCTTCACCATTTCTTCAAATTCTGTTTTAGCTATTTGAAGGCGTTCCGCGTTGAGCCGTCTTGGTTTAAAATAAATCGGAGGCCCTGGTGTTGTATTGATGTGGTGTGTTGTTGAATGCTTCACTTTGTGAGGTGCTCCTTGAGGTCTGGTAATATCCGGAAATTCTTGCAATAGGCTGTGGTGCTCCTTTCGCAAGGTTTTAACAGTTGGGACGACTGCATCTGTTACTTTTCCCATCATTTGTGCTTTTGTATCTCCCTCTAGTAGCCGTTTGTTGCGCAGATCTACCAATAAGTTATAAAATGATAAGAAATCTGCTCCAATAATGGGTTTCTCGACGTCGGCTATCACAAACTTCCAAGAAAAATTCCGTTTAAGGCCGAAGTTCAAAATTAATTGTACTGTCCCATAGGTCGCCATTTTCGCACCATTTGCCGTATATAACGTATATTCGGTACGCGGATGCTGCCCTTTCAGTTTTCTGCGAGGGTATACACAAAGATCCGCGCCCGTGTCGACTAAAAATTCTTGTTTTGATGCTTTGTCAACAACTAATAGGCGGCTTGTTGAACTAATTAATTGACAGTCATGCGCCACATTCATTGACTGTCGTTTAAGTTTAAAGATTTAAATGAACAAGGTTCATTACACTTCCGTGCTTTAGCTCCAAATCTTGAGTGGTACTGGCAATAGCCACGTGGAGATGGATGCACGACCTTCGACCTCGATGGTAAGGTTCGGTACTTGGCTTGGGTGAGGGCTTCAACTTGCTTAGCTAACAAGTCAATCTTCGAATTTAATGTAGCGTTCTGGTTTTGAAGCTCCAAAATTTGTTCTGAAATGGTATGATTTATTTCTTTAGACGTGGATGGAACTTGTTTACTAACTGCTTGGATTTGATGCTGCAACGATATATCGGCGATTTTATCCGCCATGTCTGCTATTTTATCCAACTCGAGATTGTCGTGTGCTGATATGATGGCTTGAATATTTTCTGGTAGCCGCCTGATCCACAATATCTTGAGAATACTATCGTCGACTTTTGACCCGCCTAGTGCGCGCAAATGACGCAAAAACTGCGATGGTCGTCTGTCGCCGATTTCTTCTCTGTCCAGTAACTGTTCTAACTTGCGATCTTCTGACATCGATACTCTCTTGATGAGAGTACATTTCAGTGTTTCATACTTATTCTCTGTTGGTGGTTTCAAAATAATGTCTTCAACCTCGGCTGCGTATTGCGTCTCTAAGTATGCGATTGCTACATAAAACTTTGTAGTGTCAGCTGATATATTCGAAAGCGCAAATTGTCCCTCAAGTTGAGCAAACCATAGCTGAGCCTTTTCAGGCCAAAATGGCGGAACCTTGACACCGACTCTTTCGACCTGCGATGGCGGGAAAGATATTTGCTCTGGCTTCTCCGGTTTTGACATGCTCGACTATTCTCACGTCAGGGGTCACCAATGTAGCGAGGTACTATCTTCTTCTCTTCCTTGTGTCCACTGCGAGCTCCGGTAGGCAAGTGAAGGGCCGAGTATTGCTGCGCTGTGGTTTTATACCATAGAGGATAACGGTGCATGGCAGGGACGCGCAACCTGACGTAGTGCGCCAGGGCTGTGCAACCTTATCCTATATATATATATATATATATATATATATATATATATATATATACCTCTTAACTTGCCTACACTGCGCTGTACTTTAAACCTTGAACAGTGCACACAATGCTATGCTAGCAATAACTTTAAATATAGGAGGGCAATATGTGCTTCTCCTATTTCTCGTTTGTTAATATAATTGTATTTTATTATTTTACACAAATTTAGTGTTCAATCAATTTTACATCATAATTAATGTTTCCTGTTTTTCCTGGTTTGGTATGTATAATTTCCTCCTTTTATATATTTATCTTTATCATCATCTGTGTATTTATGTTAAATGTTTTTTTAGATTACTGAATGATTACACACATCAAGTGTCGAAACGTTTAATGGAATGAATAATTTTGTTATTTAATCTTTTTTTAATTCGACGGTTGGGCTGCAAAAATATTACAAATATATATATATATATATATATATATATATACTAGATGACCCGACAGACGTTGTCCTGTGCGCACCTCTACGTTTTTTTTAATATCCTATACTAATATTTATACCGTTCAGTTAAAAATAATCATCATTGTTTTTCGAGTTACTATTTACACCAATATATGAGTGATGTTAAATGTAGTACTGTTTCAAATAAAATGATTATTCTCAATTTCCACAGCTAACACTTTAATTATCCCTTTAACAAATATTAAAATATGTTCAATAAAATTATATATTAAAAATTATACACTGCAAATTTATTTCCAATAGCTCAATTTATTTTAATGCCAAGGATTATACAATTTTTCAGTCATACCTGTAGATGTGGATGTATAAATGAATGATTTTTATTTATTCACGGCTAAAACATTGATTTTCCAAATTTATCACCATGTATTTATTGTCATAGCATAGATACACGTGTTGAAAATTGAAATCTTTTTAAAAGTATAACAAATTCAGAAAGAATTAATATATAGCATGCGGTCAAGGTACAATATCACCTTGGATTTTTCTACCTAAAATAATTGCTTCAATAATGTTGCCTACAATTTTCATAATTTCGTACCATATTTTAACTGGCTTTTAGTATTTTAATATCTAAATTGCATTTTTCACACTAATAATTCAATATACATTATTATTTAAGTTCACATTTGAAGTGAATTAATTTGTCAAATTTTGTTCACATGTGCTCTATTCAACCTACTATCAATAAAATTATTGCAGTAAATGGAGAGGAAAAAAGCGTATACCCAGCTAATCTTAATCTAAAGTTCAGAAGTAAAAACTATTTGCATTTCGTCACCACCCCCGCATTAATTGGATTATAACTCTTTTAATTCTGATTTTATCATAACTTGTAATATACTATTTTAAAGGTGATTAAATGAGCCAAAGCTTTCCCTATCATAAATTTTACCGTAACTTCTCTCATTTTGAAACGACGGAGGGTTAAAGGGCTCGAGCGACACTCTGGTTGGACAGCCGCGGACTCTTTAATCAATTAGAACTCTATCAATATTTGTGTAACAAAAAAATAATAAAAAGTAATAATCAGTCTGAAAAATACCTTGAATTTTCATATATATACTTTAATACGTATTTTTTCAGAGATATTATAATGAGAAATTGTTTTTTTTTTTAAAGGATTTTTTTTATGAAATCATGAGTTTTTTGAAAATCGTTTGTACTAATGTTATGGTATTTTCTAGAATTCATCAAGATCTCTCAAACCAAGTTAATTCTAGATGGAAAACGATTATTTTTAATTTTGGTGGAAATGGCACTCATAAAGTATTTGATTTAAATGAAAAAAAAAAAACAACATTGTATGCGTCTTTTAATTGCATGATAGCTCACTCATTTTACACGCAGAAGTACTTCTTTTAAAGCTTATTTGGAGAACTATAACAACCCATTTTCATAATTAACTTAATATTGTTCCTAGAACACTGTAAAATAGCGATTTATTAGGATTTTTATTGATATAATTTTGTTCATTACATAATTTTTGTTAAAATGTATATTTTTGAAGATATTAGCAAAAAACGATGAAAAACGCAAAAAAGAAACAAATTTTCAGTAGCCAGTAACTTGAAAAGTATATGCTTTTTTAAAAAACATTATTAAACATTTTTCTCTATAATTAGTTCTTTTATCCACACCCAACGTTATTACACCACTGAAAAGAAATGGCATCCCCCCGGGTAGTGCAAAGGAGTCTAAATTGTTTTCACTTTTGCACTTGAGAGTAAGATGAGCCTAATTCCAAAATTCCAAACGAATTGGAAAACAGTAGAAAAAGGTTCAGACCCAAAGCTCTCCATTGAGTAAATATTCCGTACAAAATGCCAACCATATGAATTTTTGACACAATGAAACTTCTAAATAATTTTTTGAATAAGTAATTTATTTTGTATTGTGGCTTAGTATAGTAAGGCAAAACGACCGCAAATTGAATATTTTTGAGCGCAATCACTTATGGCTCGTCTCCTTTTCCCGAATTCGTACGGCGAATCTGTTCGCAAAGTGCGCAGACAAAATTATTGCAAGCAAAAGCAAACTACGCGCACGTTGAGAACACGATTCGCCGTGCGCGTCAGTCGCATGCGCAGACTGTCAGACGCATGTTACATTATTTGCATCTTATATTATTTTAATTATGGCACATCTCAGCTGCTTTTCGATAATAATAATGTAGACATTACATTTTTTTTATTTTTAATCATGAATTTATTATATTTTAATATTGCCTTAGCCTATAAGTGAATAGGAATGTTTGGCAAATGACAGTTGTCATTTGTTTTTAATGTCAAACCATGCCTTAAATATTTTAAAGGTCAAACAATGATAAGCGGTTTTTTGTATTTTTTTCCATTTATTTCTACAATCTAACTATATTTCTGTGAATCAAAACATTCTAGAAAATTTCCCGAACAAACTTCAGGAAGATTCATGAAAATCCGAATTATAGTTTAGGAGGAATAATGAAACTTACATTGTTACAGAAGAATTTTATATATAAGATATATATATATATATATATATATATATATATATATATATATATATATATATGAGTAAGTTCTTGTGGGGCGATACATTAAAGAATAAAAAGCAAAGAGAAAAACAGTATGAAAAATTAGTATATCTAGGTAATTATAATATATGTGGATTGGTATAGTAGCTATAGAATAAGAGAAAAATTAACAAAACAGCAACACTTAACAACAAGCAAAATATAAAAGATAGAAAAGGTAATAGAGACTAGATATTAACAAAACAGCAACACTTAACAACAAACAAAATATAAAAAATAGACAAGGTAATAGAGACTAGATATTAAATAGATAAAAAAGAAAAAGGATGTAGGCATAAATATATAAGTACACAAATATATATATATATATATATATATATACTAGATGACCCGACAGACGTTGTCCTGTACCCACCTCTACGTTTTTTTAATATCCTATACTAATATTTATACCGTTCAGTTAAAAATAATCATTATTGTTTTTTGAGTTACTATTTACACCAATATATGAGTGATGTTAAATGTAGTCTGTTTCAAATAAAATGATAATTCTCAATTTCCACAGTTAACACTTTAATTATCCCTTTAACAAATATTAAAATATGTTCAATAAAATTATATATTAAAAATTATACACTGCGATTTATGGAACAAATTTATTTCCAATAGCTTAATTTATTTTAATGAATTTAAGGGTTATACAATATTTTTAGACATACCTGTAGATGTGCATGTTTAAATGAATGATTTTTTGTTTATTTACGGCTAAAACATTGATTTTCCAAATTTATCACCATGTATTTATTGTCATAGCATAGATACAAGCGTTGAAAATTGAAATCTTTTAAAAAGTATAACAAATTCAGATAGAATTCATATATAGCATGCGGTCAAGGTACAATATCACCTTGGATTTTTCAACCCAAAATAATTGCTTCAATACAATTTTTATAATTTCGTACCATATTTTAACTGGCTTTTAGTTTTTTAATATCTAAATTGCATTTTCACACTGATAATTCAATATATATTTATTACTTAACGCAAAAGTACACGCAGAAGTACTTTTTTTAAAGCTTATTTGGAGAACCATAAAAACCCATTTCCACAATTAATTTAATATTGTTCATAGAACACTGGAAAATAGCGATTTATTAGGATTTTCATTGATATAATTTTGTTCATTACATAATTTTTGTTAAAATGTATATTTTTGAAGATATTAGCAAAAAACGTTGAAAAACGCAAAAAAAACAAATTTTCAGTAGCCAGTAACTTGAAAAGTATTTGCTTTTTTGAAAAACATTATTAAACATTTTTCTCTTATAATTAGTTGTTTTATCCACACCCAACGTTATTACACCACTGAAAAGAAATGGCATCCCGCCGGGTAGTGCAAAGGAGTCTCAATTGTTTTCACTTTTGAACTTGAGAGTAAGATGAGCCTAATTCCATAATTCCAAACGAATTAGCAAACAGTAAAAAAAAGTTCAGACCCAAAGCGCTCCATTGAGTAAATATTTTTCTAAAATTATAAAAACTTCTAAATAATTTTTTGAATAAGTAATTTTTTTTTGTATTGTGACTTAGTATAGTAAGGCAAAACGACTGCAAATTGAATATTTTTGAGCGCAATCACTTATGGTTAGTCTCCTTTGCACGAATTACATTTTCTTTATATTTAATCATGAATTTATTATATTTTAATATTGCCTTAGCCTATAAGTGAATAGAAATGTGTGGCAAATGACAGTTGTCATTTGTTTTTAATGTCAAACTATGCCTTAAATATTTTAGAGGTCAAACAATGATAAGCGGTTTTTTGTAATTTTTTCCATTTATTTCTACAGTCTAACTATATTTCTATGAATCAAAACATTCTAGAAAATAGCCCGAACAAACTTCAGGAAGATTCATGAAAATCCGAATTATAGTTTAGGAGGATTAATGAAACTTACATTGTTACAGAAGAATTTTATATATAAGATATATTGAAATGATATAATGTTGTTGGTAGTAAGGTTTAGGTATGGGTTGGAGGTCCGATTGTTGGTAGATCCACAGTCCCGATTAGTGATTACTGTAGCAAATTCTTTATACGATATGGTAATAATGTCCGTCCAACGTCGAGCAGTAGTAGTACTTAGTAGTACATCTTGGACTTTAATTAACATTGAAGAATAAATTCATATTTTTATTAAAAGCACGTACGATCATGTTATTACAGAACACGCCACCCCTAAAGAATATTGTTAGTCCTCTAACAATTAAAAAGAGAAAAAAAAAAGAAATTACAATTTATTTGGGGTTCCTCCCCTCTAAAACAATTTATCGTCCTCGATAAATGGAAAAATAGTAATCTATGGTACAATTGATAGCAAAAGAGAAAAAAAATTGAAAACTATTTGCAAAATATGAGAAAGTAAAAGTATAAAATTTTGTAGTATGTCTGAAATATAATAATTAGTTAACAATTCTGATGATAATATTGGTAAAAAAATTAACATCTAACCTTTTTTAAAAATCTAATATTGTTGTAACATTTTGCTGCATATAGCGATTTTAATAGTTTATTAAAATTATTTTGATTTAGTTTCAACAGTTTGTTTCATTTCAAATCATGGATTTTGATAACACAGCAAAATATTATAAACAATAATTAGTTACAATATTAGGTCATTCTTAATCGATACAGTATGCAATCTAATACCATATGAATTCGCTCAAGTTGCATAATTTGTGTGACTGCTTTTGTCAATGCATACAACATTAAAATGATTATGTAGGCAGAATTTTGAATATCAAATAGGTCATATTTGATTTATATTATTTACACAATAAAACTTTCAAAAATGTATGTGATAAAAATAATCGTTTGAAACATGATCACTATCATTAATTGGATTCGATATATAATGAAGTTTCTACTAGGATAGTATAATAAAACAACTTTTCTATTTGCATAAGAATATTCACAAGGTGCAAGATCTCTCTTTTTTTCACAAATTTAATATTATCATAAATTGTTGAATTTTGTATGATAATTTATTTATTTGATTCGAATTTCAAATAATGATCAAAATACTCCGCGTCAGTTCACTTTAATATTTTGAATAAGATGTTTAAAACTGCGCGCAATTATAACTAACTGAACCTGTATGAGAATCTTGTACCAATCTTAGAAAATTAAAAAAAAATGGCTTGCACACTTGTGGCTATTCAGATGCATTACATCTAGATAGAATGTATGAAAGATAGTGATAATTTGTCTTACAATTGTGTGTTGTCACATAATTCTATATTAATAGATTCCTGGGCCCTCTTGATTTTATAACTTTTATTTTCAAGTTCTATTTTGAACATTCTATTTGTACTATAAAAATATACAATATAAAAATATTAAATTGAAATTATTATATTTAGAATGTCAGTATTAAAAAAAATGAGTGACCATTCAATTTCAGAATAATTAATTCAAATTATTATAATATATATTTTTTCTATATTTTATTTCCATGTGAATTATTGATACTACGCATCAAAATTACTTTTGTTATAAGTGAATAAATAATTAAAGGTAATAAAAATTCTATTTTTGTCATTGGTCTAATTATAACTGCTTTGAACACTCGAAATTCATAATTAGTTATTATCAAAAAATAAAACTATAACTATAAAAACATTAATATTTCAAATAAAACAGAAACAAATTACGATAAAATTATTTAAAAATCAAAATTAAAATATCAAATTAATGGAATTTTAATTGAATAAAATATGACGCCAATTAATACTTAAAAATTTTAAATAATAGTAAAATAAAGTTTTTGTAGAAAACATCAAGATTCATAAAATTAACGAAGTTAATACATCATAAGCAAAAATGTATTCCGTGCCTTGTTAAAATTTGAAACTGAATGTTACGTGACCTTTCTTTACCCAAATTTCAAAATAGAAATATGATAAAGCATTTTATACCATTAACGCAAATAATCGAAATTACATTTAGTACGAACAATTATAAAAAAAAATAATTAGAAAAGATATTATTATCGTTAATTTACGCAAATAATATAATAGAACACAAATTTACTCAATCGCTTACTAATATTCAAAATAAAATTTATTAAACTTGTAGAGAAGAAAATTTATGAAATATTTTACGTTCAATATAATGCCAACAAATTGAATTGAAAAATGAAATCATTTTGTATCAATAATTCAAACATGGACTTTTTCTATTTTCCTATTTGTTTTTCCAATTTTTTATAATTCTATTCTATGGGGATAGTTACATTGCTATTACTGGCATTAATTTAAATTTATCTCCTTCATTGCTGTAACATTTTGTGTTGTGGGTAGTTGATTAAATTTAATTATTATTGAAATTTGCGTTTTCAAGTTCAATTATTTTCACACCAAACTTCAAAGTTCATTTAATGTAATATTCAAGATTAAAATTTCATTCTTATGTAATACTTTTAAAATTGTTTCTAAATTCAACATTTAAATTAAATTCAACTATTGGAAATTATTCTCATGCAAGATTTAATAAAATCGATAAAATCAACGAGCGTGTTTTGGTCCTGAAATGAAAATAACGAAATAAATTTATTTGAAAGATTTTATTTTATTTTCGTTCCCGCGGATTCATGAGTCTCTTTATAAGTCATCAAAATTACGTCAAATATATTTAAGATCTCGCGGTTTTCACTAACCTTACGAGCCTCCATTCGGGTTTTTCCTACCCTGATTAACTATTTATTTGTCAGATACCTATTGTTTCCTATGAACAATTTAATGTTAGGCTATCTGAAATGAAGGATTGGCACTATCGCCTGAAAAGTGGCACAATGGCTACACTAAATCCTTTAGGCATTTCGTCTTTATACTGGCATTTAAAGCCACATTAAAAATCGCGACGTTATAAAAAGATCAACAGATGTAAATTTACTCTTGATAGGATACTCAAAGTCATTAACTAGAGTCACTAACTTTTCAATATTACTTTCTGAGTCTTTTATATTATTACTTGATGACTTTGTTACTAATCTTTACAATTATTTTACTTTGAAATATTTCTGTTATGAAATTCGGACCTGGCAATGCTCGTAATTGTTTTTGTTAAAAATGCTTAGTTAACAATATTTACTTGAACTTAACCTTGATGGTTACGTGAAGTCAACAAAATAATAGTGGTGTGAACAATAATCGAACTGCTCATTGTTACAAAAACGTTACCCAAGTACAACCAAAATCCAAATACAAAAAAATATTCAAATTGACAAAATATTATTATTTATATTCTAATTGACAAATAAAATCTTTAAAAAAAATTTTTTGACGACTATGATCTTCTGGTCTGGATGTGTAGTTGTTGTCAAAAGAAGGATTGGTTTTTCTTACTTGGGGAGTGAGCCTTAGTCAAGAAGTCTGCGTCGATCTGCGTAGATCTGTCTGCGTAGTTTATCTCGGTAATGCTGCCACCTTTAATGCCTTTAGTTCCTCGTGCTAGTCCTGTTCTTGCTGCTTGCTGGATATTCCGTTTTACTTTAATGACTCTGCAGCCTCTGGGTGCGAAGAAAACCGGATCCAGAATTCACCAAGCACAATTCACAAAACTAACACTTCACTACAAGGAAATCCACCGCTTGACACCATGAAATGAAATAAGTTGTTGCTCCAGATCAATAGTAATAACTCGTCCAACCCTCTCCTGGTGCCTTGGGTCGAGCAGTAGTAGTAATGTTTGATTTACTGGTTTGATAATATCTCTCTTCAGAATAATGGGTTCTTTCAGTAAGGTATTTGCTGGAAGGGATAGACTTCTGGTTTCCAATATAAAAATCCACTTGTAATATTAAACACAGTATTTATTTCTTTTAATTAACAGACATAATCTCCACTTATGATATCTAAGACTACTCTCAAGACATTACCACTTGGCTAGACTCTTGTCTAAGACATCACTAGTTCTAGTATTGGACGTGACAATTTCTAGGAATGGCGTGCTTCCGCGTTCAATGCGAAGATCTTGGACTTTAATTAACATTGAAGAATAAATCCATATTTTTATTAAAAGCACGTACGATCATGTTATTACAGAACAATATATACACACAATACATATATATATATTTATATATATATATATATACATATATATACATATACATATACATATATATATACATATATATATATATATATATATATACATATACATATATATACATATATGCATATATACACAGTACACACACATGCATATATATATATATATATATACACACACATGCATATATATATATATATATATATATATATATATATATACATATATATATAAATATACACATACATATATAGACATATAAACACACATGCATATATACACATATATACATACATATATACACATATACATACATACATATATACATATATACACGCATATACATTTACACATATATACATATACATACACACATATATATATATATATATATATATATATATAAATATATATGTTAAATTTTTCAGGGCAATACATCAATTAAAAACTTGTATGACTTTTAAAACTTTTAACATGTGGTGCGCACATTGGTACACATTCAGGCTTCACTCTTGCATCGGAATACGGAATTGCGAGATGTACTATACAATAAAAAATTCGTTTTAGAAAATTTTATATAATTGTTCCGATTTAAAGTGACAAGCATTGTTTTTTATCGTGGATTTGTGAACAATTATGAAATAATTAGGATTACTACAATTACATGTAAGTTTTTACACCACACCACTTTCTTATAAATTAGTTTTAATTAATAGTTTTAATCTGTGTTTTTAAACTAGAGTCCACTGAGGATGACACAAAACTATGTGTCAAAACGTATGGAAACAATAAAAATGTTTTAAAAGTCATACAAGTTTTTAATTGATGTATGTCCCTGTATTGATGTAACTAGAGCAAGGCACATCATTTTGCACTATCATATATACACTAATTTGCTTTTTTTTGTTGAAATAGCATTTTGCACGCAAAAAGTAGTTAATGCGTATATCTCCGAGGCGAGAATGCCACATATACTTAAAAATTATTTGAAGAGATCGTTTGAAGGATAGTTGGCGAGTTTTTTACAATCAGTGTTTCGAAGTACCGTGTAAGGGTAGGTTAGCAGGTTCGGAATTAAGCTAGTTAAGAGGAAACAAATTTGGAAATATTATTGAGTATCACCTGATAATTTTCACAGAGTAAGGAGGCATCACACCTTTTATTAATGCAAAGTTCATTAATGCTAATTAAACAAGATTCAGCAAATCTTCTCTGAATAATGTTCCGTTCGTGATAAAGTATACTAGCGTTGTAAAAGTTAAAAGAATGTTTAAAATTTTTAATATGTTCTGTTATCATGGTTTGATTTTGTCGCGGATTTTTTGAGTTATTATCATGTTGTTTTAGTTGTTTTATTAATTTCTGTCCGGGTTCACCTATGTAAATGGAATCGCAATCATTGCATTTTAATTTATAGACAATATTTGATGTGCGTTCTAAACTAGTGGGTGATTTGATGTTAGAAAAAAGAGAGCTAAGGGATAAGTCTATGTTACAAATTAATCTTAAGTCGACCTTGTATATATATATATATATATATATATATATATATATATTTACAACGTTATCACTTCATTGGTTCCTCGAGTCAATTAAATTCTTAGTTTCTAATACCTATTTCGAATTCAACGACCATTTTTACTTGCAAATCTTTGGCACACCTATGGGCTCCTCCATATCTCCAGCACTCGCGGAACTTTCCTTACAACAATTAGAAATGAAAGTTTTCAACTCCAATAATTTAGATCTTCATTTTTATTACAGATACGTTGATGACATTCTCACTTGCGTTCCTACCGAAAATTTCGAATTTTTATTTCACAGCTTTAACTCTTTTAACGAACACCTTTCCTTTACCTCCGAAAAGGAACAAGACAATTCCATTAGCTTCCTGGACGTAAAAATTATAAAAACTATAGACAACCACATTATTACCAATTGGTACCAAAAACCTACTTGGTCGGGCAGGTACTTAAACTTTCATTCTTACCACCAGCACTATTATCAATTTAGTCGACCACGTCATCCTTCTCTCAGATAAGCAATTTCCAATTTATCCCTAATTTGCACGACCTTAATCAACAATGCATATCCTCCTCATCTCATAAACTCCGTAACTACTAATAGACTCAAAATTCTCAACAATAAAAACTCCTCTTGCACTCCTGTTAATAGTCCCAAAGACAATAATTTTATCGGCAACGTTTGTCTACCATACATAAAAGAACTTTTCCCAGTGTGGAAAAAACTTTTTCATAAGATAGACATCAGATTAACTTGCAACATAGATCTAACTCTTAAATCCCTCTACACAAACCTAAAATCTCCCACTAGTATAGAACGTACGTCCAATATCGTCTACAGAATGAATTGCAATGATTGCCCCTCTACTTACATAGGTAAAACCGGACAAAATTTAATAAAAAAACTCAAACAACACGACAATAATTCGAAAAACCCTAACCAAAACCAAACTATGATAACAGACCACATCAAAAATTTCAAACACTCCTTTAACTTTTATAATGCCAGTATTCTCTACCATGAACGAAACACTATTCAAAGACGTTTTGCAGAATCTTGTTTCATAGCAGTAAGTGAACACGCTGTAAACAAAAGATTTGATACCTCCTTACTCTGCGATAACTACCAAGTAATACTAAATAACGTTTCCAAATTTATCTCCTCGGGAAAAAACTAATTTTAAACATACAAACCTTGCCAACATTACTAGTTCAACTTCGGCCATGTAACCCGATCTTCACCTACCCACGCATAGCATATTTTGATTAACCCTTAAGAATCTTTATTTTAGATAATTGAGTTATTAGTTTAACTACCTAGTAATACTAAATATTGTTTCCAAAAAAAAATTTTTTTTTCTCCTCTAAACAAAACTAATTCTAACCATACAAACCTAGCCTAACATTACCATTTTCAACTTCGACCGTTCTTTACCTACCCACTCATAGCAATTTTTGAATAACCTTCAAGAATCCTTCAAAACACGTGTGTCGCTCACATAAGCCTCGGAACTTGCAAAAAACAGAAGTCGTGGCAGAAATTACCTAACTATACTCACATTTTTGTTCAAATAAAATTGTCATTATTCTTTTTACATCATACAAAAAATTATAAAAAATGCATGGTGTTGACAAGTTGTATAAATGTTAGTGCTAATTTCTAGTGTTGTGTATACTCTCTAGATGTAACCTACCAACGTTCATGCAAGTGTACTTGTATTGTATATCTATTATCCATCTCATAATTTTTTTGTTTGCCTTACATGTATACAGGTTTACATATATATTTGTTTATATATACATGTATACATATTTATTTACATGTATATTTATGCGTATGTACATATGTATATGTATATGCATGTAGTTGTATGTATGTATATATATATATATATGTATATATATATATATATATATATATATATATATATATATTCAGAATTCACCATCTGAAGAAAAACCTTTCGCTTTATATAAATTTTTTACTAAATCAAAAGAATTGGAAACATTAAATTTAGATAAAACAGTAACCTTAGAGAGAATGGAGCTGATATGTTTGGAGAGTTTACTTAAGGGAGAATTCAAGTCGGAAACTATAGGTCTGAGAGGTAAATTAGGTTTGTGAATTTTAGGAAGACAATACAACTTGGGAAAACTGGGATGAAAAACTTTTAAAGAAAAACCTAATGATTGCAACATGTGTTATATTGGAGAAAGTTCCCAGTATATTTATAAGAGAGTTAATCAACATATTTATAATTCAAAAAATCCAAACCAATTCAAAACGATGTTTTCAGATCATATGCTCAATCTCAATCACACTTTTAACACTTCACATCCTGTTATTCTTTATATCGAAAAAAATAGTGACCTTACAAAATTTGCTGAATCCTTTTTTATTTCATTAAATTCCTCCTCTTGTGTTAATAAACGCAATTCATCCCACCTTTTACATGATAGTTACCAGATTGTTATTGATTTTATTAAAAAAACAAAAAATTAATTTTCTTATCTCTTTTATATTATTTTTTACAATATTGTTTTTTCTTGTTCTAACTTTTACATGGTTTGCTTTTTCCTTTTGATCAATTCCAGCTCAACCACTGTGTTCGATGCGTTTTCGTGCCTCGAGAATTTGTCCTTGATGCGTCCCCTCCCATTCCTACCAATACGCCTATTGAAATAATTCAGTCGAGTCTGGATGCTCGGTATGGGCGTGTTTCTCGCTTCACAATGATGCATTTCATAACTTTTAGTCAAATTAGTTTTCAAATCTTTTAGTTATTCATAATTTTTTCTAAAAAAATTTTTTTTTCTCTAATATGTTATTAAGTTTAATTTTTTAAAATAAATTTTTGTTGAGTGTTTTTGTCCTGTGGTGTGTATAATGTTTCTCTATGCTATAATTAATCTATATTGTTGTTTATATTTACACGCATCTTGTGTCGAAACGTATAAATAAAAGTTTTTATACTTTATACCTTTTTTATTTCGACGAATGGGCTGCTAGTTACTTTGAAATATATATATATATATATATATATATATATATATATATATTGTTCTGTAATAACATGATCGTACGTGCTTTTAATAAAAATATGAATTTATTCTTCAATGTTAATTAAAGTCCAAGATCTTCGCATGAACGCGGAAGCACGCCATTCCTAGAAATTGTCACGTCCAATACAATATATAATAAGTTATTTGTATAAACTAGTGATGTCTTAGGCAGGAGTCTTTGATGATGTCTTAAGAGTAGTCTTAGAATATCATAAGTGGAGATTATGTCTGTTAATTAAAAGAAATAAATACAGTGTTTAATACCACAAGTGGATTTTTATATTGGAAACCAGAAGTTTGTCTTTTCCAGCGAATACCTTACTGAAAGGACCCATTATTCTGAAGAGAACTATTATCAAACCAGTCAATCAAACATTACTACTACTGCTCGACCCAAGGCACCAGGAAAGGGTTGGACGGACATTATTACCATATCGTATGAAGAATCTGCTACAGTAATCACTACCCGGGACTGTGGATCTACCAACAATCGGACCTCCAACCCATACCTAAACCTTACTACCAACCACGTTAATTCATTTCATGGTGTCAAGCGGTGGATTTTCTTGTAGTGAAGTGTTAGTTTTGTGAATTGTGCTTGGTGAAGTCTGGATCAAGTTTTCTTCGCACCCAGAGGCTGCAGAGTCATTAAAGTAAAACGGAGTATCCAGCAAGCAGCAAGACTAGCACGAGGAACTAAAGGCATTAAAGGTGGCAGCATTACCGAGATAAACTGCGCAGACAGATCTACGCAGATCGACGCAGACTTCTTGACTAAGGCTCACTCCCCAAGTAAGAAAAACCAATCCTTCTTTTGACAACAACTACACATCCAGACCAGAAGATCATAGTCGTCAAAATTTTTTTTTAAAGATTTTATTTGTCAATTAGAATATAAATAATAATATTTTGTCAATTTGAATATTTTTTTGTATTTGGATTTTGGTTGTACTTGGGTAACGTTTTTGTAACAATGAGCAGTTCGATTATTGTTCACACCACTATTATTTTGTTGAATTCACATAACCATCAAGGTTAAGCTCAAGTAAATATTGTTAACTAAGCATTTTTAACAAAAACAATTACGAGCATTGCCAGGTCCGAATTTCATAACAGAAATATTTCAAAGTAAAATAATTGTAAAGATTAGTAACAAAGTCATCAAGTAATAATATAAAAGACTCAGAAAGTAATATTGAAAAGTTAGTGACTCTAGTTAATGACTTTGAGTATTCTATCAAGAGTAAATTTACATCTGTTGATCTTTTTATAACGTCGCGATTTTTAATGTGGCTTTAAATGCCAGTATAAAGGCGAAATGCCTAAAGGATTTAGTGTAGCCATTGTGCCACTTTTCAGGCGATAGTGCCAATCCTTCATTTCAGATAGCCTAATATTAAATTGTTCAAAAGAAACAATAGGTATCTGACAAATAAATAATTAATCAGGGTAGGAAAAACCCGAATGGAGACTCGTAAGGTTAGTGAAAACTGCAAGATCTTAAATATATTTGACGTAATTTTGATGACTTATAAAGAGACTCATGAATCCGCTCGAACGAGTCAATAAAATCTTTCAAATAAATTTATTTCGTTATTTACATTTTAGGACCAAAACACGCTCGTTGATTTTATCGATATTATTAAACCTTGCATGAGAATAATTTCCAAATGTTGAATTTAATTTAAATGTTGAATTTAGAAATAATTTTAAAAATATTACATAAGAATGAAATTTTAATCTTGAATATTACATTAAATGAACTTTGAAGTTTGGTGTGAAAATAATTGAACTTGAAAATGGAAATTTCAATAATAATTAAATTTAATCAACTGCCCATACCACAAAATGTTACAGAAATGAAGGGGATAAATTAAATTAATGTCAATAATAGCAATGTAACTATCCCTATAAAATAGAATTTTGAATTAAAAATTGAAAAAAATAGGAAAATAGAAATGTGCCATGTCTGAATTATTGATACAAAATGATTTCATTTCAAATTAAATTCAATTTATTGGTGTTATATTGATCGTGAAATATTTCCTAAGTTTTCTCTACAAATATAATAAATTTTATTTTGAAAATTAGTAAGCGATTGAGTAAATTTATTTTCTATTACATTAATTGCGTAAATTAACAATAATAATATTTTTTCTAATTATTTTTTATAATTGTAATTACAATTACGAGTACTAACTGTAATTTCGATTATTTGCGTTAATGGTATAAAAAGCTTTATCATATTTCTATTTTGAAATTTGAGTAAAGAAATATCACGTAACATTCGGTTTCAAATTTTAACAAGGCACGGAATACATTTTTGCTTAATTTTTATAAACTTTATTTTATTATTATTTAAATTTTTTCAAGTATTAATTGGCGACATATTTTATTCAATTAAAATTCCATTAATTTGATATTTTAAATTTGATTTTTAAATAATTTTTTACGTAATTTGTTTCTGTTTTATTTGAAATATTAATGTTTTTATAGTTGTATTTTTATTTTTTGATAATAACTAATTAGGAATTTCGAGTGTTCAAAGCAGTTATAATTAGACCAATAACAAAAATAGAATTTCTATTACCTTTAATTATTTATTCACTTACAACAAAAGTAATTTTGATGCGTAGTATCAATAATTCACATGGAAATAAAATATAAAAAATATATATATATATATAATAATAATTTGTATCAATTATTATGAAATTGAATGGCCACTCATTATTTATTAATACTGACATTCCAAATATAATAATTTACAAATAATATTTTATACTTACACAAATAGAATGTTCAAAATAGAATTTGAAAATAAAAGTTATAAAATTAAGATGTCCTAGAAATGTATTAATGTAGAAGTATGTGACAACACACAATTATTAGATTACAAAACGAATTATCACTATCTTCCATTTCTATCTAGATGTAATGCATCAGAATGGCAACAAGTGTGCAAGCAATTTTTTAATATTTTCGAAGATTGATACAAGATTCTCATACAGGTTCAGTTAGTGATAAACGCGCGCGCATCTTCAAACATCTTATTCAAAACAGAACTGAATCTGACACAGAGTATTTTGATCATATTTTAAATTCGAATCAAATAAATAAATTATCATATAAAATTAAACAATTTATGATGATATTAAATTTGTGAAAAAAAGAGAGATTTAGCACCTTGTTAATATTCTTGAAACCAATGATAGTGATAATGGATCAAACAATTATTTTTATCACATACATTTTTGAAAGTTTTATTAATGTGCAAATAATATAAATCAAATATGACCTATTTGATATTCAAAATTTTTCCTATATAATCATTTTAATGCTGCGTATATAACGCAGACACACAAATTATGCAACTTGAGCGAATTCATATGGTATTAGATTGCATACTGTATCAAATAAGAATGACCTAATATTGTAACTAATTATTGTTCATAATATTTTGCTGTGTTATCAAAATCCATGATTAGAAATGAAACAAACTGTTGAAACTATATCGAAATAATTTTAATAAACTATTAAAAATCACAATATGCAGCAAAATGTTACAACCATATTAGATTTAGTTAGATTGTTAAAAAAGGTTTAATGTTAATTTTTTTTACCAATATTATTATCAGAATTGTTAACTAATTATTATATTTCAGACATACTACAAAATTTCATACTTTTACTCTTTCATATTTTGCAAATAGTTTTCAAATTTTTTTCTATTTTGCTATAATCAATTGTACCATAGATTATTATTTTTCATTTATCGAGGACGATAAATTGTTTTAGAGAGGAGGAACCCCAATAAATTGTAATTTCTTTTTTTTTTAATTGTTAGAGGACTAACAATATTCTTTAGGGGTGGCGTGTTCTGTAATAACATGATCGTACGTGCTTTTAATAAAAATATGAATTTATTACTTCAATGTTAATTAAAGTCCAAGATCTTCGCATTGAACGCGGAAGCACGCCATTCCTAGAAATTGTCACGTCCAATACAATATATAATGAGTCAAAATTATTTGTGTAAACTAGTGATGTCTTGGACAAGAGTCTAGCCAAGTGATGTCTTAGACAAGAGTCTAGCCAAGTGATAATGTCTTGAGAGTAGTTTTAGATATCATAAGTGGAGATTATGTCTGTTAAATAAAAGAAATAAATACTGTGTTTAATATTACAAGTGGATTTTTATATTAGAAAGCAGAAGTCTATCTCTTCCAGCAAATACCTTACTGAAAGAGCCCATTATTCTGAAGAGAGATATTATCAAACCAGTAAATCAAACATTACTACTACTGCTCGACCCAAGGCACCAGGAAAGGGTTGGACGAGTTATTACTATTGATCTGGAGCGTGAATCTACAACATCGGACCTCCGACCCATACCTAAACCCTACTACCAAACCTCATTATATCATTTCAATATATATATGTATATTTGTATGTGTTTGTACATGTATATCGTATATATATGTACTGTATATATGTATATTTATGTATATGTATTACGCTTTTGTATGTTTGTATAGATTTCTTTTTACTTTTTATTTCTTATGTTAGTATATCT
This sequence comes from Ctenocephalides felis, assembly GCF_003426905.1. Lineage (NCBI taxonomy): Eukaryota > Metazoa > Arthropoda > Insecta > Siphonaptera > Pulicidae > Ctenocephalides > Ctenocephalides felis. The sequence continues at coordinate 115,259,059 of NW_020538040.1, forward strand.
GTTTAGTTATAATTGTTATTGTTGTTATAATTATATTACTTGTATCTATAGTTCTTTTTCCAATTTCTGTCATTTTATCCTGGTTTATATTAATTTCTCAATGTTCATTCTGTAGATCCACTGATGATGACATAAAATCCTATGTCGAAACGTTTGGAAAAAAAATTAAAGATTAACTTCTAAATCTTTGCCTTTTATTTGATGTATTGCCCTTGAAGAACTTTTTCATATTTCCCAACATCAAAACTAACTTCTTTAACATATATATATATATATATATATATATATATATATATATATTAAATTTTTTTATTATAATTTTTAACACATAATTTTTAACACATTGTTTTGTGTCATCTTCAGTGGACTCTAGATTGAAAGAACAGATAGAAATTATTAAATAAAACTAAAATATAAGAAGTGATATGGTATGAACTTACATGTAATTGAATTAATCCTAATTATTTCATATTATAATTGTTCACAATGCACAATCCTAATTATTTTATATTATAACTGTTCACAATGCAACAAAAAACCAATCCTTATCATTTTAAATTGAACAATATATAAATTTTTGAATGAGATTTTTTATGAGTTTGTAAAGTACATCACGCCGTACATTTCTGTGCTCCGATGCCGGTGACGACTGAATGTACGTCAATGTGCGAACCACGTGTTGAGGGTTAGGTACCAAGCAAACGAACTGACCAAAGAATTTAAGATTTGACAACGCGAGAGGGTACATATAGTGAAATATAAAAAGATGACAATTGTGAGGGTGGACATAATTTGTAAAATTGAGATAAAAATTAAAAGAAAAAAAAAAAAAGAAAAATTGGCATTAAAATTAATATAATTAAACGTCGATCATGATAGGTAACAATTTTAAAGGTATGAATTTCGAGACATTGTTTAAGACTACTTGGTAATTTTCGCACAGTAAGGAAGTATCCAATCTTTTGTTTAAACTATTTTTGTAAAGGTGTATCAGACAAGATTCTGAAAAGCGTCTTTGAGATGTATTCGGTTCGTGATATAAAATTGTGGCCACATCAAAATTGAAAATATGATTGAAACTTTGTATGTGGTCAGTTATCATTGTTTGATTTTGATTTTTATTTTTGGAATTGTTATAATGTTGTCTAAGACGTTTTTTTAGATGTTGTCCAGTTTCGCCAATATAAGTGGCCTCACAATTTGTACAGTCAATTTTATACACGATGTTAGAAATACGATCTAAACTTGTCGGTGATTTTAAGTTCGAAAATAAAAAGTTAAGGGTCTGATCAATATTGCAAACTAAACGCAATTCCGCGAATTCAAACAGTTTTTTCCAAATAGGAAAAAGATTTTTAATGTAAGGGAGACAAATAGTGCCAATAAACTTATTTTCTTCTTTTTTCTGAGACTCGAGGGAAGGATGATTATGTTTTGTGTAAAGGACAAAAATGCAAAGCTTTTCTGAATACGAATCGACGCGTAACAACAAATTTTTCATTAAATTAAAAAATTCTTATAAAATTAAATTCGATAAATTATTGCAGTCTAAACGCAACCGTTCAAAAATAGTTTTAAATAGTACACTGATAAACAAATGGCTAAAAAATCTTTCCAGCGTCACAATTCCAGATAGATTACTTTACATTTTTGCACTGGGTCCCAACTTTGCTATCCCCAATAATTGCCACAATTTAAATTTCATTAAAGTTTTAAGCAGACTAGAAGCTGGCCTGCATAATATCAAAAACCCTGAAGTAAAATCTAACATTCGTTCCCATTTTTGCAAAAATTTTCTCTCCTACATCAAATCCTTTAACTCCAAAAAAATTGTTGATTACAAAGATATTTTAAGAGACATAAAACTTTGTAAAAACTTTCTCAAAGATAATCCGAATATTTTGGTAACCAGAGCAGATAAAGGAAATGTCACAGTAATTCTCGACAAAACTACCTACTTAGAAAAAATCACTAGTCTAGTTAATGACACTAACGTTTACAGTCCTATCAATAGCGATCCTACAGATCGAATTAACCGCACGTTCCACAAATTCATTAATAATTTAGTTTCTGTTAAACAAATCCCACAAGACTTGTCCTTGTCGTTAAAAAACCTACATCCTAATAACCCAAAATTATACGGTCTCCCAAAACCAATGTACCTTTTAGACCTATAGTTGCAGATTTGAATTCTCCACTAAATAAATTTTCCAAATTTCTGAGCAAACCCCTCTCCTTAGTTGCGGTTAATTCTCCTTTCTTTATTAAAAATTCCTTTGAATTTGTCAACAAAATACGTAATACACAATTGCCCAACAACTCCCTCTTAATAAGCCTAGACGTAGTATCTCTTTTCACAAATGTCCCACTAGAACTAATTTTAGAGCCAATCACAGATAGATGGGATAAGATTTCTTGCCACACTACCCTTTCTCTTCATTGGTTTCGAGAGTCCATTAAATTCATAGTCGCGAATACTTATTTTGAATTCAATTCACAATTTTATACACAAATTTTTGGTACCCCCATGGGATCGCCTATCTCACCTGCTCTTGTTGAACTCTCTTTACAACACCTCGAAAAAAAACGTTTTTAAACTATCTAATGTTGAATTTTTTCTTTACTACAGATATGTTGATGATATAATTACTTGCATTCCTAAAAATAATTTTGATTCTTTACTAAAAAATTTTAACTCCTTTAATAAACACCTCACCTTCACCTTCGAAAAAGAACACAATAGGTCAATTAGCTTTTTAGATGTAAATATCATAAAAACTCCGGAAAATAAAATTATTACTAACTGGTACCAAAAACCAACGTGGTCTGGCAGATATCTCAATTTCCATTCTTATCATCCCACTAACATGAAAATCGGTACTATTATCAATTTAGTTGATCATGCTATTCTCTTGTCAGATAAAAAATTTTGGCCTTTTAACTTATCTCTAATCCACAGAACCCTATTAAATAATTGCTATCCTCCACATCTTATAAAATTAGTAATAAACAACAGACTTTCCGTCCTTAACACAAAACATAATCATCCTTCCCTCGAGTCTCAGAAAAAAGAAGAAAATAAGTTTATTGGCACTATTTGTCTCCCTTACATTAAAAATCTCTTTCCTATTTGGAAAAAACTGTTTGAATTCGCGGAGTTGCGTTTAGTTTGCAATATTGATCAGACCCTTAACTCTTTATTTTCGAACTTAAAATCACCGACAAGTTTAGATCGTATTTCTAACATCGTGTATAAAATTGACTGTACAAATTGCGAGGCCACTCATATTGGCGAAACTGAACAACATCTAAAAAAACGTCTTAGACAACATTATAACAATTCCAAAAATAAAAATCAAAATCAAACAATGATAACTGACCACATACAAAGTTTCAATCATATTTTCAATTTTGATGTGGCCACAATTTTATATCACGAATCGAATACATCTCAGAGACGCTTTTCAGAATCTTGTCTGATACACCTTTACAAAAATAGTTTAAACAAAAGATTGGATACTTCCTCACTGTGCGAGAATTACCAAGTAGTCTTAAACAATGTCTCGAAATTCATACCTTTAAAATAGTTACCTATCATGATCGACGTTTAATTATATTAATTTTAATGCCAATTTTTCTTTTTCTTTTTTTTTTCTTTTAATTTTTATCTCAATTTTACAAATTATGTCTACCCTCACAATTGTCATCTTTTTATATTTCACTATATGTACCCTCTCGCGTTGTCAAATCTTAAATTCTTTGGTCAGTTCGTTTGCTTGGTACCTAACCCTCAACACGTGGTTCGCACATTGACGTACATTCAGTCGTCACCCGTGCATCGGAGCACAGAAATGTACGGCGTGATGTACTTTACAAACTCATAAAAAATCTCATTCAAAAATTTATATATTGTTCAATTTAAAATGACAAGGATTGGTTTTTTGTTGCATTGTGAACAGTTATAATATGAAATAATTAGGATTGTGCATTGTGAACATTTATAATATGAAATAATTAGGATTAATTCAATTACATGTAAGTTCATACCATATCACTTCTTATATTTTAGTTTTATTTAATAATTTCTATCTGTTCTTTCAATCTAGAGTCCACTGAAGATGACACAAAACAATGTGTCGAAACGTATGGAAAAAATAAAAATGTTTTAAAGTCATACAAATTTTTTAATTGATGTATTGCCCTGAAAACTGAATATCATATATATATATATATATATATATATATATATATATATATATATATATATATATGTATACATACTTAATTTAATTTTTTTCAAATAGGACCTGGTGCAAGTCCTCACGGGATACTGAAATTAGCTACAAGAAATGTGCATGATAAATATCACTTTTTTGAAATGACATTGCAAATTGAAGAATTTCGGGATGACATGGAAGACTGTAACCAATGTAATGACACTCCACTGAAATGACACTGTGCATTGTAAATGTAGATCTTTTTGTTCTGTTAAATTTTACTTTTTTAATTAACAGTTTGTAATAATATGTAATTATAGATAAGATGTGTTCATAGAAATCTGTACATAAAACATCTAATCAAGTAGTATATTTTTCTATTAGCATTCCAAGATTGACCAACACTTATTTTTTGTGTCATGCAAATTGTACTATTTAAAATTATGTACAGCTCAATGTTATATTAATGATTACGATTTCATAGTTATTTTAATGATGATTGCATAAATTTGTGGTGTCTGAAACTCAGAGGGAAAAATGAATATGAGTATTAGTGAAAATATCAACACATCCTCCCAAATATGACTACAAATTCTATTTTGTGACTTTTAATTGTTTTTAAAATATTTTTTATAATTTTTGTTTTAGTAATCAATAATCATGGTAGTAATATTTTTATTGGTGCTTTTTGTAAGCGCTATATTGAAAAAGGTTTTGATATTGAATCTTATGTCATCTTCAGTGGCAATTTAACCTTGAATAAACAAATTAATCTTCTTATATATAAAACTGGAGCTCTGTATTATATTAGATTTGCTAAAGCTCTGATTTGACCAGTTTTAGTCTTGAAATATTCATGCTAATCTAGAGATTGTGCAAAAGGTAAGAAATTGCTTCAAAATCGCGTAGAAACTTTATATTTTTAATTCAAAAATATTTGTAGAAGCGTAATTCAAAATGAAACAATGAACGGTGGCTTACACGTCAAATGGTTTTGACTGATTATGTTCAATTAAATTTACTAGGATGTTTTTGAAGGATATTATTTAATTGTAATAAGTAGTTTTATTTGTATACAGAAACATTAGCAAATGCGTTACGAGTATTATATTGAATACTCAAAATATCAACTTTTTTGAAATGGTAATATGAAAATACACTTTTTGGCTTTATGTCACTCGATTTTTGCAAATCCTATTTTTTTTTCAAAGTCTTTACTCTAAAAGAACTGATTTGTATAATTTTATACTCATTTGTATTTATAGAACATTTTGTAGAATATATTATTATTTTATTTAGGATATTCAAATTAAGATCCTGAATTTTTAAAGAAGGGAACATTTAGTCGAATAAATTATTTCGTGTTATAACACAAAACCATTTAAATAAGAAGATTCGGCTGATAATACAAGTAATAACTTAGAACACACATCTGTAAAAATGTCAACAAATTACAAGATCTTCTGGAATGAAATATTTTAAAAATCTATAAAAAATTACATGAGGTTGGAAAAAGAGAATCCACTCAACTTTTACCCTGGCAAAGGTATAAGAAATAAGATAATAATAAATAAAATATATATTAAGTTAAGAAAGGAATCTCTTGCAAGATAAATTAAATTAAGAATTGTTCCAACTCTTTAAGGTCAAGTCACTCTATTGGCTTATTGGTCGTATCTCAAAGCTATCCCAGAGTAACAAAGTTCTGATACCCAAAGCTTTCATAAAACTCTATGAGATCTATAGTGTAGAACTGTGGGGATGCGACATGAATCAAGTGCTTACAGAGAAAACAGTCTAAAATTTTAAGACTCATCGCAAACGCGTCATAGTATTAGATCGATACTATAGTGTTAGAACGATAGTATCGATACTGAGTAAATATCGATCATTTGATGTCGATACTGAATACTTTTGGAATCGATACTTTGTGCCGATATTTTTGGCGGAATCAATATTTTACGCTGATACTGCTTGAAAAGTATCGGCAATATTTTTTGATCCCACCAAAAGCATCGATCGCATTTCATGAACACCGCTCATTCTTTTTTGTCGCGGCGGCACCGACTGCATAGATAAGTGAACAGGCGATAAGCCGAGTGCGATATGGTCTTTGTTGAAGAATATGTTTATGGAGTGGCCAGTTTGAAGCCACTGATTAACAAAGAAATAGAGTTTAAGATTACTTTATGTCGATAATATAATTTCTGTTACCCTAGAGACCACATTGTTATGCGCCGACACTCTTACCTATTTACCGTCACATTTATGCCTCTATGTGCATACTACCACATTTATTACTCTATGGACTCTACATCTCTCGAGTTCCACTCTACATTTTATGGACTCTGTATTTTCGGCTGGACAGAGGACCTCTACAATTATCACAAGGGCACATTCTCTCTCTGGTCTACAAAAGGAACACATAACCTTATAATAATCTTTAATTAAGTTCTGTATAACAATATCTATATTCTGTAATAAATTTATAAAACTTGTGTTGTGTTTTGAAATACCAAAATTATCTCCATCGCTGAAGGCAAATATTTAACATTGGTGGCAGCGGTGGGATGAACTGAAAAACAGGCCTGAATGTAAGGTAATAATTTGTAAATTTTACAAAATCAAGGAAAACACATCTACGTCATAAAATAAGCGAAGAAAGTATTCCGTATCGGACACGAGGATCGGACAGAAACGTATAGCGTGGAAAGCTTGTTGTATCGGACACAAGCCGCAGACATCCACAGCATATTCGAAGATATTTTGGCCCGAATTCCGCCATTACGGGATAATACACTAAAGCAGTGATTCCCAAACTTATTTCACCTACCGCCCCCTTTTCAGAAAAAATGTTACTCAGCGCCCCCCCTTACAAACTTTCCGAAGGAGAAGTTTGTTTTCATCAAAAAATCTGACTCGCTAATTTTATGTTTTCTCGACGTTTCAAGTCATTCTGAATCGAATGAGACCAATATTTGGAAAAAGTATGTGTGTGTGTGTGCGTGAACAGATTTTCTGCCGTAAATCGACGTTTTCTCAAAAAGAACTGGATCAATTTCAAAAATCTAATAGCCTTATATAACATTCGATGTATCTCGATGAGGACCATTGTTTGTCAGTTTTGTGCGACGATCGGCCAAGCCGCTTCTTTATAAATAGCAGAAAAGTGAAAAATTTTTCGTCCACGTTTTAGCCCGCAATTCTGAATGTATTTTGAAAATTCAAATACCGTTCAAAAGATATTGGTTGAGAATCGACCTGATTAGTTTTTGGTAATGATCGGCCGGGCCGTTTTCTTGTAATAAAGTGTTTTTATTAATATAAGTAGTAGTAGTTAATAAGTAGTAAAAATTTTTTAGACTATTTTTATATTTTTTTGACGGTCTACCACAGTCTTATAGACAGGTATACGACAGTCTTATAGATCATACTAAAATATTACGGTTCTACGACAAGTCGTTAAATTTTGAAAATTCGTCAAAGTTTGTCAAAATTAGAACTTTCAACGACGTTTGCTTAAAAGCGCATAAACCGATTTTAAAAATTCAGGAGCCAATCGATGTATTTCAATTATAATTTTAATGTGAGGGAAAAGGAATGACGGGGGGTGCGCTCGTACCTGCGGTTTGTTCGCAAAAAGTAATAATGGGAGTCGCGTTAAAATTCAAGCAATAGACTCGGAAATTAATACCATATCAAAATCACTATTCCAAAAATTACGCGTTAAATCTCAATCCAGAAGCCTTAAGCTCAACGGTGTTGTTGGAATTTCAACAAAATCGAATAATTTTAAAAATTTAGAAATATTTAATGAAGATGGTACATTTGAAAAAAATGAAAAAATTTAAATGCCTTTGTACTTACGAAAATATCGAGTTTACTACCCGCGCAGTAAATCCAAATTGCTGAACTAAATCTTCCTAATGGATTAAAACTTTTAGATTCACACTTAATTATTCCGCGTGAAGTAGAAATGTTGATAGGTGCTGATACGTTTTTTGAAATTTTAGGTAACGAAAGAATTATAATAGACCCCAATAAATCTGTTTTACAAAACGCGGCATTCGGGTGGACAGTTACGGGTAGATATCAAAGAAATATAATTAATTGCACGACAACTAATGATCATATATCCGCCAATCTTACAGATTCTCTTACAAAAAATCTCTTAATGAATCCCTTACAAAATTTGGTGAAGTTACACGCTTTGAAAAGTTACACAAATTATCGACATACAAAGAAACATATGAACCATTCTTTTCATTAAACCTTTTGCGAAACAAGAATTGGCGGTGCATAGTTTTAAAACTGATTTACTTACTACTACACCCATTCAGATATGTTTGAATAACTTCAACTAAAATATTATCTTTATATAATTCAGTGTTAATTTTAATCATTTATTTATATATAATATTAATATTATAATATTTTTTTAGTTTTGTACTTTAAACGCCCCTTACAACTAAGCATCGCCCCCAAAATACACCAAAGCCCATCACCGCCCCCAAAATACACCAAAGCCCATCACCGCCCCCCAGAATCGCCGCATCGCCCCCAAGGAGGCGCTGGCGCCTACTTTGGGAATCACTGCACTAAAGGAACGCATTTTGGATGCCATTACAGGACAGAATCATATCCATATTTCATTTGAGTTATTATAAGGTCATTACCAAATTTTAGACATTCTATTTCTTTCTATATTTATCATAATATAAATTTTTATGTTATTTCCATATTTTCTATATCAAACTTTCCATGTTATATAATATTTAACTAGAAAAATTTAATTGTAACTAGTGTGTGATATTTTACTACATTTTTTACATTCCATTTCAATTACTATTTCTACTATTTCCAAATTGATCACACTAATTGCAATTATATTTTTATTATTATACTATATTTTACTATATCATACTATTTTAAGTAATTCCATATCTTGTTTTCTAAATCTAGACTATAGCTGTGTTTTGTGTGTGAAAGTATCATATTTACTAAATCTACTATTTCTTACAAATTACTATTTCTATTTTTTATATCCAATTTGATCACACATTTTACAACTATATTCTTAATATTTACTATATTCAAAATCAATATTTACTATATTCAAAGCAAATTCTAATTCTACTATATTCTAATTACTATTTTCCTTCATTAAAATTTATACTATCATTATACCATAACTAAAAATTTATAGAACTTGATTGTGATATAGTGTAAATTACTATATTTTACTATTTCATTATACTGTATTTTACTATTTCATTACACTATATCTACTAAATCATCATACTATATTATTAATTCCAATCAACCACACGGTTCATAATTATTTTTTAATTATTACTATATTTTTTAAAATCTCATTTAAACAATTTTACTAATCTCATCTTAAATGTGTAGGTTAATATATTAAATGTACAACAAAGTGAACCAGCAGAGCTTTGAGTATCCAAATCAGAGAATTATTAACAGAACTAACGAGTCCATTTTTGAATATTGTTCTACGATTAGTCTCAGAATCAAGTAACCAATTATTTTACTAGTAGACTCAGTTTTCAATAGGGTTAATATTTTCCTAATTCCTTCTATCCGACTCCTTCCATTTCATCTTCCTTGATAACCTCATCATCCATGGCTTTAAAACTCAAGGAAGTTAGAGAAATGATTAATTCAGTTGATGACTCTAGCCAAGATAAATATACTCGTTTCATTCGCAATTGTAATTTTGCTTTTGAACAATTACATGAAGACTTTCATACTGCACTTCTCGACTACATTGTACATATTAAAATCGAGGGCAGAGCCATGCTGGCTATACAATACAAATCTTTCAAAACGTTCGATGAATTAAAAAGTGAGTTAGATAATTTATATTTGGATCGAAGATATATTTTATCTTTACAAACTGACTTTAATAAATGTAGACAAGGACACTACGAAAACGTAAATTCTTTTGCAAGTCGATAAGAATAACTTGTGACTGAGCTCACTGAAGATACTATTAGGTAAAATAATAAACCTTCCACAAACTCAACAAACTCTGATCTATTAAATAATCAGGTTCTTCTCATTTTTCGAAAGAGTTTGAATCCTAAATTAAAATATTTAATTAAAGCTAGACAACCTTCTACTTTGCAACAAGCAAAAACTATAGCTATTGAAAAAGAAACATTAATGACTTCAAGTTTTTCTTATAATGTTAAAACAAAAAAACATCATTGTCAAAATCATATAAAATATTTTGAATTTAATATAAGTATTTTCTAATCATAAAATTCTTGAATATTGTTGTAAACATTGCTTATATAAGTGTAATAAGCATATAATTATGAATTTGGAAAATACGTGTTCATGCTGTAGTATTGCAGTTGCCTTTGACAAGATGGTGACATGTATTTCGTGCAAAACTAAGTTTAAGTATTCATGCGTGAACTTGAGCTTGGCTAATGTTCGAGCAATATCATCAAAAAAAGGAATAATGTGGAATTGCAATTCATGTGCTAATCTCGGTAATGACCTCAATGATATCAAGAGTATGTTAATGCAGCTACAACGAGAAATTGCTGCACTAAAAGATCATAGGTCTTGCAACAATAATATTCTGGATGAGGATCAATTTGAATCATTAGTTCAAGAGACTTCTGAACGCAATAAACGTTTATATAATATCATAATATATAACGCAAAAGAGCCTCTTAATGACGTAAACAATTATGATAAAAGTGTTGATACAAATATGATTAACAATATATCTGAAGCTTCATTAGGAGTACCTTGTGTTCCGTCGAGCTTCGAACTATTTAGATTGGGTAAATATGATTCGAAAAGGACTAAGCCAAGACCGCTTAAAATTATCTTCAAGGATAATATCTTACCAAAGAAAATTTTGTTTAACTGCAAGAAAATTAAGGATAATGCCCACTTCAAGAATTTGATTATCACTGAGGATCGGACACCAAGGCAACAACTTTATTATCAAAGACTGAAAGCTCAGCTACTTGAACGCGAGAAAAAAGGTGAAGTTAATCTCAAAATTAAATACATTAATGGCGTTCCTCGAATTGTTTCTTTAAACTAATTCCGCCCACAGATAGTAATGTCTTTACATGTTACTATCAAAATGTTCGTGGACTCAACACTAAAATTTCTGACTGCCTGCTTGCATCTAGTTATCTTGATTATGATTTCGTCGCTTTTTCTGAAACATGGCTTAGGAGCGATGTTCACAACTCTGAATTCTTTTGCGACAGTTTCAATGTTTTCAGATGTGATAGAACTTATGGTATCAACAATAAATATCGTGGTGGTGGTGTACTTCTTGCAGTTAAAAAATATATTACTTGTGAACTTTTGAAATTAAACTTTATTTGTGAATCGCTTCCAATGATTGATATTGTTGGCTGCAAGTGTATCCTCAAGAATTCAAGCATATTAGTATTGACCGTTTACGTTCCACCTGATGTATCTACTGATAATTTTGAAGCTTTCCTTGATCTACTAGAATCTTATGTTTCTGACAAAAATGTTTTAATTATTGGTGATTTCACTGTTCCACATTTCGATCAATTATCTCATAATCTTACTAATGCAAAATGTAACTTTATCTATAATTTTATTAATTTATCTGGTCTCAACCAATATAATTCTGTTATCAATATCAGTGGCAGATTGTTGGATTTAGTGTTTTGTTCTTACTTTTGCAACATAATTCATTATACCGAACCCCTTTTACCTGAGGACAATTATCATCCTGCTCTTTATATTTCTGTTTCCCTTACATCTTTTTTTTCCACACCCAATACTTTTCAATTTAATAAAAATAACTATCATTACAATTTCCACAAAGCGGATTATCTTAATCTTTACAGGGAAATTTTAAATACATCGTGGAGTTCTTTGTATACATGTTCTGACATTAATGATGCATGTGATCTTTTTTACGCTACAATTTATAGCTTATTAGATAAATTTGCTCCTAAAACAAAGAAATTTGCTTCCAATAAATTTAAGCCTTGGTTTAATTCTGATATTATTAGAAACCTCCGTATGAAGAAATACTATCATAATAAATACAAGTTAACCAATATCACTTTCTATTATGAAAATTTTAAATTGTACAGGAAATTAATAAAAACACTTATGAAAGATGCCTATAATTCATATATTATTGACGTTGAAAATTCTCTATCGCTTAATCCAAAATATTTCTGGTCTTTTTTGCGTAATAAAACTGCTTCTAATATTATTCCTAATAGATTGTGCTATCTAGACAAATATTATGATTCTCCTGATGCTATTGTTTGTCTTTCTTAATGGATTCTTGAGCAACATTGAAAATATTAGTTCAGGAGTTCCTCAGGGATCCATTCTTGGTCCACTACTCTTTATTATTTTTATTAATGACATTTCTGATACTATTAACTGTCCACATTTATTATTTGCAGATGATCTGAAACTATATCTCAAAATAAATTCTATTGATGACTGCTTATTATTACAGTCTCAACTTGACCTTTACCAATCTTGGTGTATCTATAACAAATTACATCTAAATATATCAAAGTGCAAGATTCTTAGTTTTACACATAAGCGCGTTCCAATACTTTTTGATTATAAAATTTCTAACACCAGCATTGATAGATGTAATAAAATTTCCGATTTAGGTGTTCTATTTGATTCTGGTTTATTTTTCACAGATCATGTAACTGATATTTGTAATAGAACACATCAATCTTTAGGTTTGATACTAAGAAATTGTAAACAATTCAAGTCTACCAATGCACTTCTTTGCATGTACTATTCTATTGTACGTTCAAAATTAGAATACGGTTCGATTATTTGGTATCCTCATCATATCAACAACTCTGATGCGATAGAGAAGGTTCAGCGAAAGTTTCTGAAATACCTTCATTATAAAACATATAAAATTTACCCTGAACGTGGCTTTGACCACAACACTTTACTAAAAGAATTTGGTATTCCTTCCCTTGCCTCACGTCGATTTATCTGTACAATTATGTTCTTATTTAAGCTTTGCAATAATTCTATAGACTGTCCTCTTATTCTCAATCAACTATCCTTTAATGTTCCAAGGCTATCTTTGCGTTCACAATTATTTTTCAATTATCCTACCCCTAAATCTAATTCTCTCTCAAATTCGCCAATTTTACTTATGTCCTCTAACTTTAACTTAATTAATAATGAAATAGACATTCACAACACTTCACCTAATCAAATAATCTCCATCTGCACAAGTTAATCTTTTTATTTTCTTTCAAATATCTCATTATTTTATCTTATTCTATTTATAAATATTATTGTTACATTCTGCATTATATGCAATTTTATCTTAGTATTTTATGTTACTAACTATATATTGTTATGTTGTATATATCTTAATTGTTATTCATTATGTCAAATAATTATATTTTTGAGTTCTCTTGGAGAAATCTGTGGGCTATATATTTAAATAAATAAATAAATAAATAAATAAATAATAAAGATTTTAAACCTTTTAAGCGTCATTTTTCTACATATCCAACTAAACCTCTTCAAACACCTAAAATTGAAATTCCAATATGTGCTTATTGCAAAAATAAAGGTCATGTAATTTAAGATTGCCGCGAGCGAGCTTTTAATGAACGTAATAAACTAAAAGTAAATTCTGTAGATAGGGAAACTCCTAGCTGTAGCACAGCTCAAGTTAGTAAGGCCAGTGAGTTGAGAGAAGCCCAGCTTTCTTGTTTAAATAATCATAATAATTTAGCTTTCATTAATTTATATAGCATAGACACAAGTTCAGATAAAATAAAGGGAGATGGCATACTATGCATTGTTTTTTTGAAAAGCTTCGCGGTAATGTAGATATAAATAATTCTAAATTAGATTTTCAAGACTTTGACTCACTTTTGTTGCATTACCTTTCAATTAATTTAAAACCCAGGTCCGAAACTATTGTGAAAGTTAGTACAGATTCGAATTCAGTAGGAGTCACAGAAAAGTCAGAAATAAGCAATGGGGTTTTTATTGCAAATACTTTACTTTCTCCAGTAAACCTAGAATGTATTGTAAATATAATTAACACAAATGAATATATAGTTAAATTAAACTCTCCTAAGTTTAAGGTAGATAGGATACCAGACCCCATAGCCAGGGGCGTAGCGTGCCTTGGCGGGGCCCCGTATCAAAATTTGTTTGGGGGCCCCCCTCAAGAAGAATTTTTTTTTACAGAATATAAAAATACATAAAATTAAAAGAATATTTATTTATCATTCTTATTATTTATCTATCTAATTTTCTTACATTTTCTGAATTTTTTACAAATGATTCCAGATATATATTTACTTTCTTTGATTTTTTTTTGAAAAATTAAATTATTTAATGATATTTAAATTTTGTAAAGATTTCTGTCACTGGGAACATACAGGTCTGGTAGACATTTCTGTCCTAAAGTTTTTACGTAATTTTAAGTTTTAATTTTAAAAATTTCTTTTAGCAGTTGCGATTGTAACTGGAAGGGCCAAGAAAAAAATGCATACTGTTATTTCGTTGGGAAAACTGGATGCAAGCCTAATGAATCCATCACATTTCTTAGATTTTTTAATTCAAACCTATTTCTAGAGTCATCAATTGGTCATGATCAGTCATGATCTTATCAGATATTTTTATAGTATTTCTTTATAGTAATTCAGTCGACATATTTCCGGAAAAGTTCAATTCTTCATTTCAAAAAGACTAATGTTACTATTTACGTCGCAAAGTTTTTGAAATTTTTGTTTGGTTTGTGAAATTAATATATCCAAATAGCAATAGTATACACTAAAATAAGGCTTCGGGTCCAAATTCTCTCATCTTGTGATAACTCATCATAATAACTTGTAATAACCCATCATAATAACGCTTTATTATCTTTTGTCTTTTGTTCTTTGAAATAGTTATTGCAAAGTTAGTCTCCTTTAGCATACTAATTCACTAAATTTGCACAGTCTATTCAAAAGATTACTTAATAAAATGCTAGTTTCTTATAAGTCATTACTGTCATATTGTGAAATTGTAGAAATGAAACTAATAATTTGAAACAGTAAAAAAAGAAATCTGAAAATGCTTTAGTTGATCATATTTATCAAAATCTAACTATACGCGTCATGCCGACAATTCAAGTAGTAACAAAAACAAATATAAAAATGTTATAAATATAACTATAAAAATTCCAAATTCCAATTTTCGATAAAGAATGCAAAAGCTGGATTAATTTTATAGATTTGTTGACAAGAATATTAACTTATCGGATGTGCAAAAACTTTACTAATTGAATTGATTGCTAAGGCTTGCAGAAATATTGCAGCAGAAATAAATTCTCTTAAAGCGTTAGCTTACATGTTAAAGTTCAATACCTCTCGATAACAAACGAAAATGCAAACTATGTTAAAATTATTCATTTTTTTTAAAAAATGTTGTTTTGCTTTCTGATTACGCTCGTTGGGGCCCCCCTGGCTCGGGGGCCCCGTATTTTTGATACGGCTGATACGGCGGTAGTTACGCCCCTGCCCATAGCTTTAGATAAGATTAGTGTAGGTAAATTCATAAACATTTGCCAAAATTGAAGTTCAGATAGGATTAAGACAATCTTAGATAGTGTTAAAAAACACATTTAAATAAAGAGGAGTTGCATTCCCTTACTAATATTTGTACTAAATTTAATGACGTTTTTTATAAATTTAGACAAGCTTTCTTTTACTACCTCAATTTGTCACGAAATTAATACTCCTTCGGGGACTCCACCCATTAATGTAAAATCATATCGTATTCCTGAAGTTCATAAGAAGGAAGTAGATAGGCAAGTGCAAGAGCATAGTACGAGCTCGTGGAATGCTCCTATATTACTAGTTCCCAAGAAAATTGATAATAATGACCAAAGGTGGCGATTGGTTGTTGATTATCGAAAATTAAACAATTCAACTATTGGCGATTCCTTTCCATTACCAAATATAACGGAAATTTTAGATCAGTTAGGTAATTCAAAATATTTCTCTACTCTAGACCTTGCCTCGGGGTTCCATCACATCCCTATGAGTGCAGAGGATAAATCAAAAACAGCTTTTTCCGCACCTTCAAGCCATTTCGAATTCAAACGTATGCCGTACGGTTTGAAAAATGCACCGGCTACGTTTCAACGCTTAATGAACTCTGTATTAACCGGGCTACAAAGTGTAAAAAATGTTTTGTTTATCATGATGATATTGTAATATATTCAAATACTTTAAAGGGTCATGACGATAGCCAAACACATGTAATTTCTACTGTAAAGAAGTATACAATTTAGGGCATATAATCACTCCCGAGTTTTAAATTTTCCTATTCCAAAAAATTCTAAAGATATTAAATCCTTCCTAGGCCTTGCGGGTTACTATAAGCGATTTATTAACAACTTTTCTAAAACTTACTAAGACCCCTTAGAAATCTATTTAAAAAATATGTTACATTTAATTGGACCTCGCAAGAACAACTTGCATTTGAAATCTGCTTTGATTACTGCGCCAGTTCTTATTTATCCAAACTTTGAAAAACAATTTAACTTAACTACTAATGCTTCAGACAAAGCTTTAGGTGCTATTCACCCCCAGGGTGAGATTGGCAAGGATTTGCCCGTCGCATAAGCCAGTCGAACTTTAAATAAGGCTGAATTAAAATATTCTACTATTGAAAAAGAGTTACTTGCAATTGTATGGGCTGTACGCCACTTTAGACCTTATATTTTCGGCGTGAAGTTTACAATCGTTACAGATCATAAGCCTCTCACATGGCTGTTTAATTTAAAAGATCCAGGCTCACGTTAAATGCGTTGGCGAATTAAACTTGAAGAATTTAATTATGAAATCGTTTACAAAAAAGGGAGTAGCAATACAAACGCAGAGCGTTAAGTCGTATTTATAATATAATTACTGATGATATTAATAATTTAAAGATACACTTTCTTCCCAAATAATCACAAATCATAATATAATTGAAGGAAGTAACGATAATTTTATTTCTGGCAAACGCTCCATTTGCATCGATACCCCAAAAAAAATTTCCTAAGCTTCCATATTTTATTTTCAAAAATCCAAAGTAAATATAATAGAACAAATAAATTAATTGCTCAAAATACAGGGGTAGGGTATAAAGCATATGTTAAAGATAAAGATATTTTTATCTTTTATTTGAAAACAAGAAATACTGAAAACGACTTGACTAATTTTGAGATCTTATTTACCACTATTACTAAGTTAAAAGACTTATGTTTACAATTAAATGTAAAGGAATTATCACTACCAATTCTCGTTAACGAGACTGACAACTTAGACTGGACAAAAGTACGTTCCATGCTACGATATATTTTTAAAAATCATGACATTACCATTTTTATTTACAATTATCCTCTTGAACATATATTGACAGATGACAACAAACTTGAATTATTTAATGAATATCACACTAAGACTCTTGGTGGACATCAAGGTTTTAAACGTACTTTAAAAAGAATTCTCATTAAATATAACTGGCCTAAACTTCGACGCGATCTTCGAAAATTTATTATAAATTGTGACTTATGTCGAGGCAATAAAAGTTATCACTTGAATAAACATTCCATGATCATTACAGATACTCCTTCTAAGCCATTCGAAAAATGTTCCTTCGATATAGTAGGGCCATTAATGGAGACTTCTAGGTTTAACAAATTTATACTAACATTTCAGGATTTGTTAACCAAGTTTAGTAGAGCAATTGCTATTAAAAGTCAGGATGCCGAGACTGTTGCTAGAGTTTTCGTAGAAGACATTGTCTGTAATTATGGCATCCCAACAAAATTATTAACCGACCAGGGCACTGGCTTTCTTAGTGCTTTATTCAAAAGTACATGTAAGATACTTAAAATTTATACAATCCAAACCACTGCGTACCATCCGCAATCTAATGGCGCATTGGAACGATCCCATCGTACGTTAATCGAATATATAAGAAATTTTGTCGGATTGGGATAATTGGTTGCCTTATGCCATTTTTACTTTTAACACCACTCTACATTTAGCCACTGGTTTTAGTCCATTCAGACTTATTTTTGGACATAACCCTGAAAACCCATCCTCTCTTCACAAAGCTCCTGATCACCAATATACATATGACGATTCCAAAGAACTTAAACATCGAATTCAATCCGCAAAACAAATCGCCCGAGAGAACCTCATCCTAAATAAACACCTATCCAAAAAATACTAAAATTCAAAGAAAACTAAGTTTAACGTTGGTGAATTGGTTCTATTAAAGAATGAAACTATTTTTAGCGGATCTAAAAAAATAATTATGCCATGGATTGGTCCATATAAAATTTTTTCTAAGGACTCGTCTGTTAATTATACTCTGCTTTGTGGAAAGAAATCTTTGAAAGTTCATGTAAATAGGATAAAACCTTTTATACAATGATTATAATTCTATTTAAAATGTATATTATTTTCTATTTTTATATGTGTTAATTTTAATTCTATTTTCTTTCTTATTTCTATTTTTAATGATTGATTTTATACTAATTTTCACTTTCTACATTGTACTAGTTTTAAGCATTGATTTTGGAATATTTAGTCTTAAGCATAGATAAGTAAACATAAATAGATCGCTATCTGAGGCCATTTGACATTACCGCCATTTTAATATTTTTAGCGATCTGAAGAAGGCAGCACTTGTTCAGTATATAAATCAACCGCTGGTATTATTCCTAGATATGGTTTGCATACGTAATTCAAAATAAGAAAACCTAAGTAATTTCTTCTATTGGAAATGAGAAAAAAAACATACGAAGTACAAAATATATTTTCAAATATATCACAAACATTTTTACATAACAATTAAAATTTTTATAAATGTAATAATCAATATATACATAATAATAAGTATTATAATTTTACAATTATAAGTAACTAAAACAAGTATTCACAATGGTATGATAAATTTACAAGGAACGATCAAAATGAATTACTGAATGATCAATAATATATAACAACTAGACAGAGATTGTGTAGAAGCATTTACAATAAAATGTTAAACTTAAAAGTAAAGATCAATATGAATTACTTAATGATCAATAATATAACAACTAGACAAAGATTGTGTAAAAGCATTTACAATAAAATGTTAAACTTAAAAGTAACGATCAATATGAATTACTTAATGATCAATAATATATAACAACTAGACAGAGATTGTGTAAAAGCATTTACGATAAGATGTTAAACTTAAAAGGAACGATCAATATGAATTATTGAATGATCAATAATATACAACAATTACACAGAAATATTGTAAAAGTTTTCATAAGTATAATGAATTTACACGAACTAACTAATATTTTTTTCTTAATGACTAATATTAATATATTAAAAAGAGAAGAAAAAAGTATAGAGTCTTAGTATGTAGTATATAGAGTATATACTAAAGATAATGGAATAGTATCATTAGAATAAATGACAAATAATGAACAAATTTAAAAAGTTAAATCCTACAGACATAAAATATATATATATTGATATCAAAATTGACAGAAAACTAAATTCCAAGAATTAAAATTCATTTATGAATCATGCTTCTTTAACATTAACTTTGCATTTGATAGTTATTTTGCTTTCCAACCAATCATTAATAAAGTTGCATTCTACAATATCTTGAATTTCTTATGATTCGATTGTGCCGCAGTCCTTTCGGCTGGAATGTTAAGAATATTTCTGAGCATTTTATACTCTGTTGCAATTTATACCTTAAATTATTGCATTGTTTGTCTATCCTCCTTAACTCCCTCAACATATAATGGATGTGTCATACATTTTACATGCCCTCGGCATCAAGACACTCCTATCCTTAGTCACTAGATTCTACTCGGCAATCAAGACATTCCTATCCTTAGTCACTAGTTAAATGACGAAGTGTGGAAAAGTGGAAATAAAGTAGCATGGACAGAAGCAATTATAGTTAAACGCATTTATATCCGATATCCGTTGCATTGGAGTACTGCTCTAGTTCAACCATCAGTATCACACCGTAAATGTCACTGCAACTTCAAAAGGTATAATCATTTGGCATTACAACGTGACAAGCTGTGTTCTAAACTATGCTAAATTATAAACGGTGCTGCCATCTATCGAGATCTTAGGGTATATCGATCATAACATGCTTAATGAAACCTAATAAGAGATCAAAAACAACAAGAAAAACAGAGGAAGGGGACTTTGAGAAAGTGTTAAGAGAAATAACGGACGTAAAAGACATAGTAGGAGATAATCACTGAATTTTAAGAGAAAAAATTGACAGATTAACGGAAAGCCTAAAAAAGAGATGAAAGAAATGAAAGTAGGAAAGAGTACAAATATGCAAAGAAATACAAAGTTTGAGCGATAGACTGATAAAGATGGAACATAAATCAAAAGCGGCAGAGGTAGAAGCAAGCAGAAAAGAGAAGCTGTAGATACAGGAAGAAGAAAACTTAAAGCAAAAAAGGTCAGACCTTGAGGGAGAAGTGAAGAGTGCACGATATATTATAATTGACCAACAAGAGAAAGAAAAAAGGAGAAACAATATCGTGGTTAAGAGTCTGAAGATATAAGGTAATGATTTGGAAAAGATAGTCGAACAGTTCTTATAGGAAAATGTGGGAACAAAGGTCAAAATCATTAGAGCATTTAAGTATGGCATGGAGAGAGAGATGACAGCTGCAAAGAAAAGGTGGAAATCATAGACAATGACTTAACGCGAGAGGAAAGACAGGTGCAGAAGCAACTGATAGAACGAGCGATAAAGGAAAGGGAGGCGGGTAATGCTGTCAAAGTGGGCTACAGAAAATTATGTAGGAATAGAAAATGGTATACGTGGAAAGATTTGAAGAGAAAAGAAAAGGAAAGTGGGAGGTGAGAGAATTTTTTACATTAGGTCAGCCGGCGGAATATTCTGGAATGTTGCGGGTGCGATTAATAAAAGTAAGGATTTCAGAGATTTTGTGGGAGGATACTACATAATAGGACTAATAGAGACATGGGTCAAGAAAAAAACATGGACTAAAATTCAAACATACTTGCCAAAGGAGTTTAAATTGTGTGGTCAGTATGCTACGAAAAAAAGACAAAAGGTAAAGCGAGTGGAGGAATCATCACCGGTGTAAGAGAAGAAATAGCCGAGGAAGAAGGTGCGACAGTAGAATTAAACGGTAGAATTAAACGATGGAAAGGATAGTAAAGATCGTAGGTAGTAAATGGAGTATATGGATAAAAGAGATAATGAAGAAAATAGCAGAGAACTTGGATGTGCGCAAAGGAATAAAAGCTATTATTGCTATTAATAAAGCTATTATTATAAAGCTATTTAAACATAACAGGCGAACAATTGTTTAAGATAACAGGAGAGCAAGGCTGGTATATACTGAACGGAAACATTGAGAGAGATGAGAAAGGAAAATACACCTATATTTCAAGCATCGGACGGTCAGTAATAGATTACATTATAGTTAACTCGGAAGGCATAAATTTAATTGAGACATTTGAACTAGTAGACAGATCATATGCCTGTGATTTGCAAACTCATACACATCTTTGAAAAGTAAAGGCAAAGGCAAAAAGGCGAACGAGAAATGATTACATGAGACGAAGAAAGCAAAGAATTATTTTGAATCGCAACAGGCAATAAGGGATACACGGAGCAAAATGTAGAGGAAATATGGAAAGAAATTAAAAGCACAATACACGCATATGTGATGAGGAAAAAAAGAAAAGGGAAAAGACTGGCTTATAGGAGATGGCAGGATAGGGAGTGCGGTAAAAAAAAAGAAAAAATGGACGTTAGGTAAAATGCCGAAAGAAAAGTATCTGACAGCAAGAAAGGAATTCAAGGCCATATGTAAAGGAAAAGAAAAAAGCAAAGCAGACGAAGTAATGGAGGAAATAAGATAAGCTAAAACAGAAAAGGTTTTTTGAGCATTTATAAACGGAGGAAGGTAAAAAAGAGTACAACTAAGTGAGAAAATAACGACGAGAGAAGCGAAAGAGCACTTTATGAGTCTGCTAAAAGGGCAGAAAATCCGTATAGTGAAGAAATGGAAGGATGAAACTGTGGAGCAAGTATAAGAATATAAACTTACTGACGCGGATATTGGACAATACATAAAAAAGTTAAAGAAAGGTAAACTTGCGGGGATTGATAGAATTCCAAATGAAGCATGGATATTTATGACGGGTCGAATGGAGCGGCAAATTTGTGAGCTGGTTAGAAAGGTCTGGAATGACGAGGGAATACCAGAGAATTGGAAAGAATTGTTGATAATGCCACTTTATAAAAAAGGAGATAGAGAGCAGGTCAGTAACAACCAAAAAAAAAAAATTCTATTGTCTACTCAGTACAAAGTCTACGCCTCAATATTAAATGAAAGAATAGCTAAAGGTTTAAAAGAAAAAAAGAGTTTACCGGATTCGCAAGCAGATTTCAGGAAAGGTAGAAGCACAATTGATAACATCTACATTCTAAATTATGTGGTAAAGAAGGAATTGAGTAAAGAGAAAAGAAAGGTTTTCTCGTGTTCCGTAGATCTGAGGTCGGCGTTTGATTCGATAGATCGGTTTAACTGATAATGGAGTAAAAGTAGGAAACATAATAACTGAGGTGTTCTGGACAAGAGAACGAGTCCGCCAAGGATGCCCATCCACCAAGTCCGGAAGTGCCCAACACTTTTTACGATTTTAATAGCGGATTTGAAAGAGGTGCTGAGAAAAGGCAAACAGGAGGGATGGTAGTTGGAAAAGAGAAATGTTGGAGCCTAGCGTACACGGAGGACCTGGCAATTTTGGCAACAAGCGAAAAAGACCGAGAGTAAACAATGAAGCGGCTAGAGCGGTATTTGGAGAAACGGAAATTGGTGTTGAATGAGAAAAAGTCGAAAGTTATGCTTATTTAAAAAAGGGGAGGGAGGAAGAAAAGTACACACTGGCCATGAAAAAAGATCAATATAGAGGAAGAGTTTACGTGTCTGGGGTACCAGTTTACAAAAAGTGGAAAGACGAAAAACCATATCCAAAATCTCTCAAGAAAAGTAAATACAGCAATGAGAAGTACATTGAATCTCGGCGAAAAGTTATTTCACAGTCGGAGGCTTGGAGTGAGTTCGCCGAGCTCGAAAGAGTACAGAAAAGATTCTTGAAATGGATACTTGGTCTGAGGTCCTGTACTCCAGACTATATACTCTATGAAGAAGCGAAACGAGACAATGTAAATTTGAGATTGGCTAAGAGAGAGATTAATTATGAACAGAAACAGTTAAAGACAGGAGAGAATGCCATAGTGAAAGACTGTATTAGCGAAAGAAGAAGGGGTAAAGGGGACAAAAAGAGGTTGGATGAAAGGAGAAGATATCTAAACAAATGTGGATTTGGCCAGAAGGGCATAGGCTGCAACAGGAGCGCATGTTGGAGAGGTATTGCAGGAGAAATCCAGATACAATAGATAGTATACAGAAATAATGACAAGAAAACTTTCGGAGTATCAGAGAGGCTGGTGCAATGGTTGAGATCAGAGAGTAATGGCGCGGTGTAGATGTGGCACCATGGAGAAAAATAACAAACACTGGCTGAGCCCTGAAGAACGAAGTTATGCGGGAAGGAGGAGGACACAGCATTGGAAACAAAGATGCGCGATGCTAGAGAAAACAAGCATTTCCATAGAAGACATTTTCAGGGCAAAAACAGGCTGGTTGAAAACAATCGACTGCATGAAGAAAACGAAGAAAAAAGAGTTACTTGCACCAGCCTAAAACGCTAAATTCATTAGATCCTTGATTAGGCTTTTATTTTTATATATAATTGGCGGGGTTGGTTTAAGTTAAAGTAGGTTTAAGGTATTGTTGTGGCTTACGATATTGTTGCATTTCTAGGCCGTTAGGCTGAAATAAATGAATAATAATAAAAAAAATATTACTTTATAATTGTTAAATATTTTCATTAAAATTATTATATTTTCGATTCTATTTCTAAAGCCAATACTTTTTCTCAAAGTGAGTATTACTTGATAACCATTGAGTATTATATTTTTGATTCTAATTTTTAAAGCCGATACTTTTAGCTAAAGTAAATACTAATTTATAGTCATTGAGAATTTTGATTGAAATTATTTATTTCTGATTCTAATGATAGTTCTCCAATCTTGGCTTTCATTTTGCTCCGAATCTACTCTTCCGCTATTGTGTGTATGTAAACAAGTCAATTAGTAACATATCTGGGTGCCTCCAGTATTTTCCTGAGGACCTTGTTCTAAGATCTTTGTAAGATGTTTATATTGGATCGACTTGCACTACCCCAGAAAGAAAGGCCGTAAGTCCATTGGTTTCAAGACCACTTTGTATACAAGAAGTTTGTTGTAAGCAGATAGTTTATACTTGGGACCAACAGCCAGTATAGTTTTTTGAAAATTTCTTCATCGTTCGGGGATCGTTCCCGAAGGGATCGTTCTTTTATGATGCGAATTTTCCATGTAAGTCTTCTGTCCAAATGAAAACCAAGGTATTTTACGTGTTCAAACTGAGGTAGTTGGATCCCATTGATTGTGACGGGCGGGCATGTTTTCATCCTTAATGAAAAGATGATATGTGATGATTTACGGTTGTTTATTTCTAGTCTCCAAAATTTGTGCCACATTTCAACTAAATCTAGATGTCGTAGCATAGCATTAGAAGCGGCTGTAAGGCATTCATATTTGGATGAAATGCAGATATCATCTGCAAATGTTGCGATGTTGGTGTCAGCAGTTGTAGGCATGTCTGAGGTAAATAATGAAGATAATGTGGAGCTTAGAACGCTGTCTGAGTTTATTTGCTTTCAGATTAATAAAAAACTGTCGTTTTGACAGGTATGATTGAAGTAGTTGATATAAATTAGCTGTGGTTTGATTTTATCTTATATAGGAGACCGGTGTGCCACACCTTATCAAAAGCCTGTGAGACATCTAGAAATGCAGCTGAGCAATATTTTTTATTGTAAAGATGAGTAGATTACCTGCACGACTCTGTGAGCTTGTTTGATTGTTGAGTTGAGCTTTCTAAAACCAAATTGATATAGTGAAATTACTTTCTTATTACTCAAAATTGCATGGATCTTCTTAAGCAGTAATTTAGACAAGATGCGCAGTAAGCTAATTGCCGTGTCGTCTGATAATGGAGCTGAACAGTATGGTTAGAAATCTCAAGGCTTTTTGTGGGAGTTGCTTCAGCAAATGTATTGTGATTTCATCATGCCAAGCGGCTTTGTCCGATTTCGACTTCGTTATTTCGAGTTCTACTTCAAAAATAGAAAAGCGAGTGTTTGGATGGTCGCCGTATGTAGAAAAATCATTCAGATTATTGTGAAAAAACTTTCTTCTTGGGTACTGCATTGTTCTGGCAGAGGGTGAAAAATTTTTTCGAAAAAGTGGCAAACGAGTTGACTTTATCCTTAATAGCTGAAACTTTTCAGAATGAGTAGTTTGTGTCTGAAGTAGCTGATAGATTTTTCAGTTTGATTTTAAATATTTTATTGTTGTGTTCTCGAAGACAATTTTTGAGCTCTTTGAAAGCTTTGTTGAATTTTGATTTGTTCATCGGTGATCTTGTGAGTTGCCATTATTTGCGAAATCTTCTTTGATAGCCACATTCTCCTTCATTTCTATTGGATAATCAATGTTATAATTGTTGTTTGGCGTTGGAATTGAGATTAGAGCAGAACGTTGAAGAGATGTGGTTAACAGGTCTACAGCAACGTTGATGTCACTATTGGATTTTGAAGGTTTGTTGCAAGTTAGATGGTTGTCTAAATACTTACTAAATTTGTTCCAGTAATAATTGTATGAAATGTCAATCATATAACAACTTGTGCAATATATAAGTAATATATATTTAATTATATATAAATATAATTATTATTATGCACATACATATAAATATATATTTAATCAAAATATAAATGCCTATATCTTGTGTTTTAAAAAAATGTTCCATATGCAGAATTTACGAAGACGCGCGGCGAGCGGTGCTGTTGCTAGTCGTTGCTAATCAGAGACTTGCTCAGTTTTTTTCTATTTTTGAATGTGTTCTGCCACATGAAATAAAACAAAATTTTGGACAGTAACAGAAAATTGAATACCCTTTCTAATGAAGCTAATTGAAATTTTGTCCGAACAACCGCACTACCTCAAAATTCAAAACAAAAAATTATTTTTACTTTTTCATGCACTAAAAAATAATTATTTAACAATATTTGTTATCACTAATATAGTACACACCGATGTAAATAGAATGGCGTTATTTATTTGTCGATATCTTTTACAGTTGCGACAAAAAACGACTTTGAATAAAGGGGCCACTTTCACACATTTTCAATGACATCTCAGCCAAACGATGAGCTAAGGATTTGAAATTTGGTATATCGGATTTTTTCGGATACCTATAAAATGGCATCAAAATCATTTAAATACCAGGGTGGGGCCAATTCTATATAGAAACACGCCCATTTATGAAGGAAATATACTGAAATGTTTGTAGCCTGCAAAAAGTATGTACAAAAAGGTTCCATAATGTGGCGTTTTATATTTGATTTTATTGTTATTGTGAGCTTTATCATCAGGATGATTTGTATTATAAATGGAGTATTGAGGTATCATTATATAACTTCTGCTTGTGAAATGTGTTTCTGAAATGAGAAGTATGTCTATGCTTCGTTGTATAATAAATTGTTTAACATCTTGTAAGTGCTGTAATGAACCATTAGCGTTTAATATGTAAATCTTAAAACATGTGCCCATTATTTGTTATTGGTAAGAAAGGTTATCAGCAGTTTGAGCATAGTGCCCATTTAATTTATTACGGTCTTCATCACCGTTAGACAATGTTACAATATTAATAATAATCTATTTGAAAACATTCACTATTCCTCGAACATTTCGTTACGGTACGGGAAGTTCAGCAATTTGCCTTAAGGCACAATGCCATACACCCCACTAGTTTATTTATTTTATTTATAGCTGGAGAAGACTTTCGAACAATTTAACTCCGATTTCAACCGGAGAACCAACCTATTGGCCGAACAACGCGAACAGAAATCCCGATCTACTGTACCTTTATATCATGGTTTCTTAAAGAGGGGGTCGCGACTCCCAGGGTCAAATATAAATACGACAAAAAATCATACAAAATACTATTGTAGTTTTATTATAATCGGCGTCTTTGTGCGCTGCACACTTTGAACACGCCATGTTCAAAGTGTTATGTGCCGACACCCTTATCTATCTAGCGACACTCTATGCCTCTATGTGCCAACTACATTATTCTATGGAGTCCACATTCGAGTTCCACTCTATTTATTCTATGGACTCTATGTTTCCGGCTGGACACAGGGTATTTGGATCTAGCACGTGCGCTTATGGCTCAGTCGATCTCTGGACGTCAAATAATTATATTTTAATGAAGTATCACTATTCCGTTTTGTAATTAATTTATGATAGTTGTGTTGTGTTCTTAAATTACTTAAATTACCTCCTTCGCTGAAGGCAAATTATAACAAAAGATTCGAGTGTAGTTATTTTTCTGGTTGTGCTTCAGTTTGGACTCAACTTTGTCTTCGTAGTGACATGTGTGTATTTACTGTGTAATTTGCGGTCGGTGTTTTTAATTATTACGTTAAAGTTTAACTACATTTTGTTTAATTATTTATTATTATTTAACCATCATGGATAATTGGCTAAATAAAATTTCAACTAATAAGCCTGCCACGCTGTCACAACCAAATTGCAGTGCTTCTAATTCGACTTCTAGCAAAACAAAAAAAGAAAATATGACGACTCATATTTGCAGTATGGCTTCACATGCTCTTCCTACAACAATGAAGAACAACCAGTGTGTTTAATTTGCAAAGAAGTTTT
The DNA here is from genome assembly GCF_003426905.1 of Ctenocephalides felis. NCBI lineage: Eukaryota > Metazoa > Arthropoda > Insecta > Siphonaptera > Pulicidae > Ctenocephalides > Ctenocephalides felis. The sequence goes on from NW_020538040.1 coordinate 115,287,234, forward strand.
GGCCACAGAAAGCATGAAACCGTCAAAACTGCAACGACATTTGGATACTAAACATGCAACGTTTTCAAAAAAGCCAATAGAATATTTTAAGCGTCTTTTGCAAACATCAAATAAAGAAAAGCACACTTTGGAGAAGTATGTTACTTTGAATGATAAATATCTATTGACCGGACAAGATCTTGGTTTTACAGCATTTGTTAAAGCTGGAAATGATCATATTACATTTACACACTGTATGATTCACCGAGAAGCACTTGTTGTTAAAAATTTGCACTAGAATTAAACACTGTGTTTTCTGAGGCAGTCAAAATCATTAACTTTATTAAAAGTCGAGCACTCAATAGTCGATTGTTTAAAAAATTTTGTGCATTGATATGGATTCGGATTATACAAGTTTATTGCTACATGCTGAAGTTAGGTGGCTATCAAGAGGTTGAAGTTTGAAACGATTATTAACTTTAAATTCTAATTTGGCCGATTATTTTCACGATAATTTATGGATTCTCAAGCTATGCTATTTGGCAGACATTTTTGATAAAATCAATGATGTGAATTTATCAATGCAGGGAGTCTGCGCTAATATATTTATGTTAAAAAATAAACTTGAGGCCTTTGTTAAAAATATTTTTATATGGAAGAACATAGTAGAAAGTGGATCGCTCGAAATGTTTCTATTTACTTACGAGTATATAATTAGTAACAATATTTCAATAAAAGATACTCCTATAACAGAAATTATATTTAATCATTTGAAGGATATGTAAGTTTATATGCGTAGGTATTTTCCCAATGATATCGATAAACACCAATGGATTTGCAATCCATTTTCAATTGAAACCAAAGAAATGAATTTTTTAAACTTAAAAGCACAAGAAGAATTTCCCGAATTAACTAGTGATACTACCTTGCGACTAAGTTTTTTTCAAGTGCCTGTGCATGAATTTTGGATAGAAATGAAATCAGAATATTCCCTACTATCGGAAATAGCAATGAACAAATTACTGCCATTTTGTACAACATATTTATGTGAATCAACCTTTTCCACATTAACTTATATAAAATCAAAATACCGTTCAACTTTAATAAACGTTGAAAATTTATTACGATCTGCACTAACTCAAATTGAGCCTAGATTTAATTATTTGTGTAAAAATAAACAATCACATTCGTCACATTAGTATTGTTTGAAATTATTAATATGTTTTTATTGAAAAAATTGTTACAAAAGTTTATTTTTTCTATTGAATATATTTATATTTATATATATATATATATATATATATATATATATATAATTTTGTCATTCTATTCATTGTGTTTTATTACCACCAATATCCCGTCAACGTTTCCAATTTTATATATATATATATATATATATATATATATATATATGAGTAAGTTCTTCAAGAGCATACATCAAATAAAAGGCAAAGATTTAAAAGTTAATCTTTAATTTTTCCAAAAAATTTGGAAAAATTAAAGATTAACTTCTAAATCTTTGCCTTTTATTTGATGTATGCCCTTGAAGAACTTACTCATATTTCTCAACATCAAAACTAACTTCTCTAACATATATATATATATATATATATATATATATATATATATATATATATATATATATGATTTAGTTGTTGATTTTGATGTTGAGATATATGAGTAAGTTCTTGTCGGGCGATACATCAAAGAAGAAAGCAAAGATTTATGAATTAATCTTTAATTCCAAACGTTTCGACATTCAATTTAATGTCATCATCAGTGGATATTAACGTTGGTAGGTTACATCTAGAGAGTGTACACAACACTAGAAATTAGCACTAACATTTATACAACTAACTTGTCAACACCATGCATTTTTTATAATTTTTTGTATGATGTAAAAAGAAAAATGATAATTTTATTTGAACAAAAATGTGAGTATAGTTAGGTAATTTATGCTACGACTTCTGTACTTTGCAAGTTCCGAGGACATAAGCCTCGGAATGATTATAAATATATATATATATATATATATATATATATATATATATATATATGTCATTCTATTCATTGTGTTTTATTACCACCAATATCCCGTGAACGTTTCCAATTATATTGTTTGATGTTTGATATTAATAATATGTTTTTGTTGAAAAAATTGTGACAAAAGTTTATTTTTTCTATTGAATAAATATATATATATATATATATATATATATATAATTTTGTCATTCTATTCATTGTGTTTAATTACGACCAATATCCCGTCAACGTTTCCAATTATATATATATATATATATATATATATATATATATATATATATATATATATATATATATATATATATATATATATATACTTTATATATATATATATATATATATATATATATATATATAAATTTCTTCATGAGGGTGCCCCCAAATAAATTTCGATACGGGGCCCCGCCAAGGCACGCTACGCTCCTGGTCAGGGGCGTAACTACCGCCGTATCACCCGTATCAAAAATACGGGGCCCCCGGCCCAGGCGGGCCCCAACGTTCGTAAGCAAATATTATTAATAAAAAAAAATACTTTACAAAAAGTAAATTAATCGTGAATGTTCAATGAAATTTAATGTCATTAAAAAAGAACGGAAAAAATGTAAAATTATTATTTTAAAGTCTATTTTTTCCGGGCCATGGGGGCCCAACCTGCCCAAATATTAATAGAATCTTATGAATTTTTATCTTATTTTACAAATAATAAAAGTTAAAATAATCATGAAAACTTTCTTGCAACTAAATTTAATTTCGAATAAAACATGAGCGTGCAGAATGTAAAAATATAACTTTAGAGGGTTGCGATAGAATAGAAAACTAGTATTTTATTAAGTCATTTTGTGCAAATTAAAAAATTTAAATTAATTCAGCAGTTTGCTAAATGTAACGAAAAATTAGCAAAGGAATGGAGCGTAATAAATAGCAACCCGTAATCTTGTTTCAAACTCAATATATACCTTTGCTAATTATACATATTAATTTCTCAAACTAAACAAATATCAGAGACTTCGACTCAATTAGTATGTTCGAATAATTACAACTAGAGTCATTTAGCAAAACACCTGTCTTCATGAAACTTTCGTATAAATACAGTAAGGTCATCTCTGTTAATTTTTATAACTCTTTTATAACTCTCTAAAAAATGTTTAAAATATGAAATTCAATATTTATTATATTGTTGCCAAAATTAGTAACAATATTTCATTAAAAAATACTCCTATAACATAAATTATATTTAATCATTTGAAGGATATGGAAGTTTATATGCGTAGGTATTTTCCCAATGATATCGATAAACACCAATGGATTTGCAATCCATTTTCAATTGAAACCAAAGAAATGAATTTTTTAAACTTAAAAGCACAAGAAGAATTTCCCGAATTAACTAGTGATACTACCTTGCGACTAAGATTTTTTCAAGTGCCTGTGCATGAATTTTGGATAGAAATGAAATCAGAATATTCCCTACTATCGGAAATAGCAATGAACAAATTACTGCCATTTTGTACAACATATTTATGTGAATCAACCTTTTCCACATTAACCTATATAAAATCAAAATACCGTTCAACTTTAATAAACGTTGAAAATTCATTACGATCTGCACTAACTCAAATTGAGCCTAGATTTAATTATTTGTGTAAAAATAAACAATTAATATTGTTTGATATTAATAATATGTTTTTATTGAAAAAATTGTTACAAAAGTTTATTTTTTCTATTGAATATTTATATATATATATATATATATATATATATATATATTTTGTCATTCTATTCATTGTGTTTTATTACCACCAATATCCCGTCAACGTTTCCGATTTTATATATATATATATATATATATATATTTATATATATATATATATATATATATATATTTATATATATATATATATGATTTAGTTGGTGATTTTGATGTTGAGATATATGAGTAAGATTTCTGTACTTTGCAAGTTCCGAGGACATAAGCCTCGGAATGATTATATATATATATATATATATATATATATATATATATATATATAATTTTGTCATTCTATTCATTGTGTTTTATTACCACCAATATCCCGTGAACGTTTCCAATTATATTGTTTGATGTTTGATATTAATAATATGTTTTTGTTGAAAAAATTATTACAAAAGTTTATTTTTTCTATTGAATAAATATATATATATATATATATATATATATATATATATATATATATTAGCGAGGGCCGAATCATTATAGAAGTAAAATTAAGCGATATGGGCCAGCGAAATTTTCAATAAAATACTGTTTTTAATAAGTAAATGTATTAATTTAGGCATGTGAATAATTAAAATTGTGAGTTTTATTTTTATTAAGAGTTTGTGCTGGGGTTTTTAAATCGGGTTTAGTTTGTTGTTATTTATTTCCATCAGAATGCGCTAGTATTTTTTCATCATAATTCTAGAAATTTCGAAAATAATATATTAATGTGACAATTCCGCTTAAATGTTCATTCAGTTCGTCACTAGGGCGTCAAATATCAATGGCGAGTTCTTATTTAAATTCAGGCGCAAGTACCAGTAATTTGAATCATATGCACTCGCATGATCAAATTACATTTGGACCAGCAGAAGAATTTACAGGAGTGAATCTTCCGACAATTATGGAAGTTATCAGGTATTATTTTTATTTGGCGGAAAAATAAAAAAAAAAACAAAATAAAATGTTTTCATATAAAACATTTACTCCAAATGTGGTAACAAAATTGATTCAGACGTGGGAAAAAATTGATATTCCAATTATGGAGAAACGAAGTATCGCTAGAAAATTGAACCGATTGATTGATAAATATAAAAGTACAAATAAAAGCAAGTCTACCCAAGCATCATTTCAGGAGTTTGTAGAATCCACGAAAGAATTATTTTATATTGGAAAATGCAAATGCGATTTGCGAAGATTACTGTGTTCCTGCGGACTGATCCCAGAACATTTACAAGCGTTTATGATGGATCAACATAATGAGAGGAAATCTACGATACCAGAATATATTATAAAAATTGAAGATGAAGTATCACAATCTACAATAACTAGCAATATTACTCCAGGTGAGACATATACTCCAGATGTTGATTTTGATTTTAAAAGCAGTTCGGAAAGTTCACAAAATACTTCTCATATAAAACGTGGTCCATATAGTCGAAGATATAAGGCTCCAAGCTATGCCTTATTGTGCGACAGATTTGCAATTTCTGATAGAGTTGGTTCTGGCGTGGTGACGGCAATCCTGCGTGACCTGGGCATAACGGATGATTGGGGCAATCCTGTCATTATGGATAAAAATAAAAGCGTTCGTGAGAGGCAGAAAAATAGGCAAGCTCTACACAAACGATATGATTCTTCTGAATTAATAGCATTTTCATTCGACGGCCGAAAAAATGATTCTATTACCATGGAAAAAATCGATAAGAAGTTTCACCCACGAATGATTAAAGAAGCGCATTTAGTTATTTTAAAGGAACCGAATGGCCAATTGTTGGGTTACACAAAATTGGAAAATGAAGATTCGGAAAGTAAAGTAATCAAATTGAACGAGTTTTTCGCCGATAAAGAAATAGCTCTCGATTCTTTGATAGGCATATGTTGCGATGGTGAACCAGCAAATACAGGCGTAAAAAATGGTATTTTACGTCGATTTGAAATTCAGTTAAACAGGCCACTGGATTGGTTTGTGTGTCTTCTCCACTTTAACGAACTTCCATTTCGCCATTTATTTAACTATTTGGAAAAATCATTGACCACTGGACCACGAACAAAAACTGGAATATTAAGCAAACAAATTGAAACATGCGAAAATATACCGGTGAGTTATAACATATTTACTATTTTTTAATACCCTATGTTCAAATTCAATATAATTTATTTTTTCCTATATACTTCCAGCCGGTAAAAGACTTTGAAACAATCCCACTTGAAAATTTGGCTGATATAAGTCCTGCTGAATCGACAACTGACTCAAGTTATTTAATAAAAATAGCTAAAGCAGTTGCTTCTGGAGAAGTATCGACAGACTTAGCTAACATGAAACCAGGGCCAATAGCACATTCCCGTTGGCTCACGAAGGCTAGTAGGTTACTTCGATTATATGTAACTACTAATAAGCCATCCAAAAATTTGAAAATTCTGGCAAACTACACAATGAAAGTATATATTCCAATGTACTTTAACATTAAATATTACAACTCTGTGGTGTATGGTAGTAGAATATTTTATAAATTTATTAGCTGGACGCAATATTTAGACTCGAATTTAAGACAAATTGTGAACAATGTTACTAAAGAAAACGCATACTATGCTCACTCGGAAAATATTTTATTAGCAATGTTGTTTGATAATAAAAAGGAAATACGAGATTCAGCTATAAGAATAATATATTATTACCGTAATAATGTGGAAGACCTGACGCTATTGAGAGATTACAAAACACCCGAAATAAATTTCGAATGCACCGACTATACTAATATGATAGATATGGATGATTATTCAAATATATCCGAACCAGCCTTTACGCTAAATATTCCTCATGAACATCTAATACAAAATCTACAAAGCAATGAGTGTCCATGGAGTGACCCTAAATTCCGGTCCACATTCAGGGAACTGAGAGACATGTTCAATTACTGGCTAATGTATCAAAACGCGTATTAGAGCAAAATCGCGAAGGTGTTATGACAGCGACACTACTATCTCGTGAAAAGCATCCTCGACTGGAAAGCAAGCAAGATTTCAGATATTAATTTATTTAAATTGTATTAGCAAAATGTAAGAAATTTTATTTTAAATAAAAATATAACTTAAAGAAATAAAAATGTTGTATTTAAACCATGTCATGTAAATAAATAATAGAATAAATATATGTCATTCGTAAAAACCCAAAAACAATATTTTTCTACAAAAGTAGTTTGACCTGTTTTGATGCGAGATTCTAGGTTAGGCTTACTCGCTAATGTCCCCTAAAAGTTTACTTGATGTAGTCTGAAGTACCCGTGAGTTACTGATTTCAAAAAGCCGGAAAATGTTTTTAACCTGTTTCGATGCAAGATTCTAGGTTAGGCTTACTCGCTAATGTCCCCTAAAAGTTTACTTGATGTAGTCTGAAGTACCCGTAAGTTACTGATTTTAAAAAGCCGGAAAATGTTTTTAACCTGTTTCGATGCAAGATTCTAGGTTAGGCTTTCTCGCTAATGTCCCCTAAAAGTTTACTTGATGTAGTCTGAAGTACCCGTAAGTTACTGATTGCAAAAAGCCGGAAAATGTTTTTAACCTGTTTCGATGCAAGATTATAGGTTAGGCTTACACGCTAATGTCCCCTAAAAGTTTACTTGATGTAGTCTGAAGTACCCGTAAGTTACTGATTTCAAAAAGCCGGAATATGTTTTTAACCTGTTTCGATGCAAGATTCTAGGTTAGGCTTACTTGCTAATGTCCCCTAAGAGTTTACTTGATGTAGTCTGAGGTACCCGTAAGTTACTGATTTCAAAAAGCCGGAAAATGTTTTTAAACTGTTTCGATGCAAGATTCTAGGTTAGGCTTACTAGCTAATTTCCCCTAAAAGTTTACTTGATGTAGTCTTAAGTACCCGTAAGTTACCGATTTCAAAAAGCCGGAAAATGTTTTTATCCTGTTTTGATGCAAGATTCTAGGTTAGGCTTACTCGCTAATGTCCCCTAAAAGTTTACTTGATGTAGTTTGAAGTACCCGTAAGTTACGGATTTCAAAAAGCCGGAAAATGTTTTTAACCTGTTTCGATGCAAGATTCTAGGTTAGGCTTACTCTCTAATGTCCCCTAAAAGTTTACTTGATGTAGTCTGAAGTACCCGTAAGTTACTGATTTCAAAAAGCCGGAAAATGTTTTTAACCTGTTTCGATGCAAGATTCTAGGTTAGGATCACTCGCTAATGTCCCCTAAAAGTTTACTTGATGTAGTCTGAAGTACCCGTAAGTTACTGATTTCAAAAAGTCGGAAAATGTTTTTAACCTGTTTCGATGCAAGATTCTAGGTTAGGCTTACTCGCTAATGTCCCCTAAAAGTTTACTTGATGTAGTTTGAAATTATATATAAATACTGAATATTTAGTTAAAAAAGAAATAAATATACTGAGTATTTTATTATAAAAGAATCGAAATATTTATAGGTTGGAAGTTACTAATTATTTAGAGTATATTACAGAAATTAAATAAAAATAGCATCTTGCACGTATTTTGCACATTGACAACTTACACGTATTCTGCAAATTGACAACTTGCACGCATTCTGCAAATTGACAACTTGCACGTATTTTACACAATGACAACTTGCACGCATTTTGCATTCTAGATAACTTATACGTACTTTGCTTATTAGCAACTTGTACGCATTTCCAGGAAATTTAGCAAAAAACATTCTCCCTATTTAGAATTTAATGAATTATATTATATATTTATATTAAAGAATTATGAAAAGTTTCTCTTAAAAACATATATTTCGTAAACTTATAAAATATTTATAACTATTCTCTTGACATTATGGTTATTGAAAGAAATAATGAATATTTCTAGTATTGGAATTTGTCGATAAGTTTTGATTTACGTGCTGACTCTCGCACGTTGTACAAAATAGCTAGGTAGATACCGAAGAAGTGTCACATGTACAGCATGTACAAGTTTTCGACTGTCAAGCCTACTGATTGTGGCATGCTGCAATGCGACGGCTTAAGGCTTATGCTCTAATAGCGTGACGTCAAGCCAACATGACGAATCCCCAAGCCAAGGGCTGAGTCTCAACGGATCGCAGCGTGGTAACTGCTCTGCCGAGTACAACACCACGCCAGGTTTTATTTGATGTATGCCCTTGAAGAACTTACTCATATTTCTCAACATCAAAACTAACTTCTCTAACATATATATATATATATATATATATATATATATATATATATATATATATATATATGTTGATTTTGATGTTGAGATATATGAGTAAGTTCTTGTCGGGCGATACATCAAAAAAGAAAGCAAAGATTTATGAATTAATCTTTAATTCCAAACGTTTCGACATTCAATTTAATGTCATCATCAGTGGATATTAACGTTGGTAGGTTACATCTAGAGAGTGTACACAACACTAGAAATTAGCACTAACATTTATACAACTAACTTGTCAACACCATGCATTTTTTATAATTTTTTGTATGATGTAAAAAGAAAAATGATAATTTTATTTGAACAAAAATGTGAGTATAGTTAGGTAATTTATGCTACGACTTCTGTACTTTGCAAGTTCCGAGGACATAAGCCTCGGAATGATTATAAATATATATATATATATATATATATATATATATATATATATATCATTCTATTCATTGTGTTTTATTACCACCAATATCCCGTGAACGTTTCCAATTATATTGTTTGATGTTTGATATTAATAATATGTTTTTGTTGAAAAAATTGTGACAAAAGTTTATTTTTTCTATTGAATAAATATATATATATATATATATATATATATATATATATATATATATATATAATTTTGTTATTCTATTCATTGTGTTTAATTACGACCAATATCCCGTCAACGTTTCCAATTATATATATATATATACATATATATATATATATATATATATATATATATACTTTATATATATATATATATATATATATAATTTCTTCATGAGGGTGCCCCCAAATAAATTTCGATACGGGGCCCCGCCAAGGCACGCTACGCTCCTGGTCAGGGGCGTAACTACCGCCGTATCACCCGTATCAAAAATACGGGGCCCCCGGCCCAGGAGGGCCCCAACGTTCGTAAGCAAATATTATTAATAAAAAAAAATACTTTACAAAAAGTAAATTAATTGTGAATGTTCAATGAAATTTAATGTCATTAAAAAAGAACGGAAGAAATGTAAAATTATTATTTTAAAGTCTATTTTTTCCGGGCCATAGGGGCCCAACCTGCCCAAATATTAATAAAATTTTATGAATTTTTATCTTATTTTACAAATAATAAAAGTTAAAATAATCATGAAAACTTTCTTGCAACTAAATTTAATTTCGAATAAAACATGAGCGTGCAGAATGTAAAAATATAACTTTAGAGGGTTGCGATAGAATAGAAAACTAGTATTTTATTAAGTCATTTTGTGCAAATTAAAAAATTAAAATTAATTCAGCAGTTTGCTAAATGTAACGAAAAATTAGCAAAGGAATGGAGCGTAATGAATAGCAACCCGTAATCTTGTTTCAAACTCAATATATACCTTTGCTAATTATACATATTAATTTCTCAAACTAAACAAATATCAGAGACTTCGACTCAATTAGTATGTTCGAATAATTACAACTAGAGTCATTTAGCAAAACACCTGTCTTCATGAAACTTTCGTATAAATACAGTAAGGTCATCTCTGTTAATTTTTATAACTCTTTTATAACTCTCTAAAAAATGTTTAAAATATGAAATTCAATATTTATTATATTGTTGCCAAAATTAGTAACAATATTTCATTAAAAGATACTCCTATAACAGAAATTATATTTAATCATTTGAAGGATATGGAAGTTTATATGCGTAGGTATTTTCGCAATGATATCGATAAACACCAATGGATTTGCAATCCATTTTCAATTGAAACCAAAGAAATGAATTTTTTAAACTTAAAAGCACAAGAAGAATTTCCCGAATTAACTAGTGATACTACCTTGCGACTAAGATTTTTTCAAGTGCCTGTGCATGAATTTTGGATAGAAATGAAATCAGAATATTCCCTACTATCGGAAATAGCAATGAACAAATTACTGCCATTTTGTACAACATATTTATGTGAATCAACCTTTTCCACATTAACCTATATAAAATCAAAATACCGTTCAACTTTAATAAACGTTGAAAATTTATTACGATCTGCACTAACTCAAATTGAGCCTAGATTTAATTATTTGTGTAAAAATAAACAATCACATTCGTCACATTAGTATTGTTTGATATTAATAATATGTTTTTATTGAAAAAATTGTTACAAAAGTTTATTTTTTCTATTGAATATTTATATATATATATATATATATATATATATATATTTTGTCATTCTATTCATTGTGTTTTATTACCACCAATATCCCGTCAACGTTTCCAATTTTATATATATATATATATATATATATATATATATATATATATATATATATATATATATATATTTATATATATATATATATGATTTAGTTGTTGATTTTGATGTTGAGATATATGAGTAAGTTCTTGTCGGGCGATACATCAAAGAATAAAAAGCAAAGATTTATGAATTAATCTTTAATTCCAAACGTTTCGACATTCAATTTAATGTCATCATCAGTGGATATTAACGTGAGAGAGTGTACACAACACTAGAAATTAGCACTAACATTTATACAACCTACTTGTCAACACCATGCATTTTTTATAATTTTTTGTATGATGTAAAAAGAAAAATGATAATTTTATTTGAACAAAAATGTGAGTATAGTTAGGTAATTTATGCTACGATTTCTGTACTTTGCAAGTTCCGAGGACATAAGCCTCGGAATGATTATATATATATATATATATATATATATATATATATATTTGTCATTCTATTCATTGTGTTTTATTACCACCAATATCCCGTGAACGTTTCCAATTATATTGTTTGATGTTTGATATTAATAATATGTTTTTGTTGAAAAAATTATTACAAAAGTTTATTTTTTCTATTAAATAAATATATATATATATATATATATATATATATATATATTAGCGAGGGCCGAATCATTATAGAAGTAAAATTAAGCGATATGGGCCAGCGAAATTTTCAATAAAATACTGTTTTTAATAAGTAAATGTATTAATTTAGGCATGTGAATAATTCAAATTGTGAGTTTTATTTTTATTAAGAGTTTGTGCTGGGGTTTTTAAATCGGGTTTAGTTTGTTGTTATTTATTTTCATCAGAGTGCGCTAGTATTTTTTCATCATAATTCTAGAAATTTCGAAAATAATATATTAATGTGACAATTCCGCTTAAATGTTCATTCAGTTCGTCACTAGGGCGTCAAATATCAATGGCGAGTTCTTATTTAAATTCAGGCGCAAGTACCAGTAATTTGAATCATATGCACTCGCATGATCAAATTACATTTGGACCAGCAGAAGAATTTACAGGAGTGAATCTTCCGACAATTATGGAAGTTATCAGGTATTATTTTTATTTGGCGGAAAAATAAAAAAAAAACAAAATAAAATGTTTTCATATAAAACATTTACTCCAAATGTGGTAACAAAATTGATTCAGACGTGGGAAAAAATTGATATTCCAATTATGGAGAAACGAAGTATCGCTAGAAAATTGAACCGATTGATTGATAAATATAAAAGTACAAATAAAAGCAAGTCTACCCAAGCATCATTTCAGGAGTTTGTAGAATCCACGAAAGAATTATTTTATATTGGAAAATGCAAATGCGATTTGCGAAGATTACTGTGTTCCTGCGGACTGATCCCAGAACATTTACAAGCGTTTATGATGAATCAACATAATGAGAGGAAATCTACGATACCAGAATATATTATAAAAATTGAAGATGAAGTATCAGAATCTACAATAACTAGCAATATTACTCCAAGTGAGACATATACTCCAGATGTTGATTTTGATTTTAAAAGCAGTTCGGAAAGTTCACAAAATACTTCTCATATAAAACGTGGTCCATATAGTCGAAGATATAAGGCTCCAAGCTATGCCTTAATGTGCGACAGATTTGCAATTTCTGATAGAGTTGGTTCTGGCGTGGTGACGGCAATCCTGCGTGACCTGGGCATAACGGATGATTGGGGCAATCCTGTCATTATGGATAGAAATAAAAGCGTTCGTGAGAGGCAGAAAAATAAGCAAGCTCTACACAAACGATATGATTCTTCTGAATTAATAGCATTTTCATTCGACGGCCGAAAAAATGATTCTATTACCATGGAAAAAATCGATAAGAAGTTTCACCCACGAATGATTAAAGAAGCGCATTTAGTTATTTTAAAGGAACCGAATGGCCAATTGTTGGGTTACACAAAATTGGAAAATGAAGATTCGGAAAGTAAAGTAATCAAATTGAACGAGTTTTTCGCCGATAAAGAAATAGCTCTCGATTCTTTGATAGGCATATGTTGCGATGGTGAACCAGCAAATACAGGCGTAAAAAATGGTATTTTACGTCGATTTGAAATTCAGTTAAACAGGCCACTGGATTGGTTTGTGTGTCTTCTCCACTTTAACGAACTTCCATTTCGCCATTTATTTAACTATTTGGAAAAATCATTGACCACTGGACCACGAACAAAAACTGGAATATTAAGCAAACAAATTGAAACATGCGAAAATATACCGGTGAGTTATAACATATTTACTATTTTTTAATACCCTATGTTCAAATTCAATATAATTTATTTTTTCCTATATACTTCCAGCCGGTAAAAGACTTTGAAACAATCCCACTTGAAAATTTGGCTGATATAAGTCCTGCTGAATCGACAACTGACTCAAGTTATTTAATAAAAATAGCTAAAGCAGTTGCTTCTGGAGAAGTATCGACAGACTTAGCTAACATGAAACCAGGGCCAATAGCACATTCCCGTTGGCTCACGAAGGCTAGTAGGTTACTTCGATTATATGTAACTACTAATAAGCCATCCAAAAATTTGAAAATTCTGGCAAACTACACAATGAAAGTATATATTCCAATGTACTTTAACATTAAATATTACAACTCTGTGGTGTATGGTAGTATAATATTTTATAAATTTATTAGCTGGACGCAATATTTAGACTCGAATTTAAGACAAATTGTGAACAATGTTACTAAAGAAAACGCATACTATGCTCACTCGGAAAATATTTTATTAGCAATGTTGTTTGATAATAAAAAGGAAATACGAGATTCAGCTATAAGAATAATATATTATTACCGTAATAATGTGGAAGACCTGACGCTATTGAGAGATTACAAAACACCCGAAATAAATTTCGAATGCACCGACTATACTAATATGATAGATATGGATGATTATTCAAATATATCCGAACCAGCCTTTACGCTAAATATTCCTCATGAACATCTAATACAAAATCTACAAAGCAATGAGTGTCCATGGAGTGACCCTAAATTCCGGTCCACATTCAGGGAACTGAGAGACATGTTCAATTACTGGCTAATGTATCAAAACGCGTATTAGAGCAAAATCGCGAAGGTGTTATGACAGCGACACTACTATCTCGTGAAAAGCATCCTCGACTGGAAAGCAAGCAAGATTTCAGATATTAATTTATTTAAATTGTATTAGCAAAATGTAAGAAATTTTATTTTAAATAAAAATATAACTTAAAGAAATAAAAATGTTTTATTTAAACCTTGTCATGTAAATAAACAATAGAATAAATATATGTCATTCGTAAAAACCCAAAAACAATATTTTTCTACAAAAGTAGTTTGACCTGTTTTGATGCGAGATTCTAGGTTAGGCTTACTCGCTAATGTCCCCTAAAAGTTTACTTGATGTAGTCTGAAGTACGCGTGAGTTACTGATTTCAAAAAGCCGGAAAATGTTTTTAACCTGTTTCGATGCAAGATTCTAGGTTAGGCTTACTCGCTAATGTCCCCTAAAAGTTTACTTGATGTAGTCTGAAGTACCCGTAAGTTACTGATTTTAAAAAGCCGGAAAATGTTTTTAACCTGTTTCGATGCAAGATTCTAGGTTAGGCTTTCTCGCTAATGTCCCCTAAAAGTTTACTTGATGTAGTCTGAAGTACCCGTAAGTTACTGATTGCAAAAAGCCGGAAAATGTTTTTAACCTGTTTCGATGCAAGATTATAGGTTAGGCTTACACGCTAATGTCCCCTAAAAGTTTACTTGATGTAGTCTGAAGTACCCGTAAGTTACTGATTTCAAAAAGCCGGAATATGTTTTTAACCTGTTTCGATGCAAGATTCTAGGTTAGGCTTACTTGCTAATGTCCCCTAAGAGTTTACTTGATGTAGTCTGAGGTACCCGTAAGTTACTGATTTCAAAAAGCCGGAAAATGTTTTTAACCTGTTTCGATGCAAGATTCTAGGTTAGGCTTACTCGCTAATGTCCCCTAAAAGTTTACTTGATGTAGTCTGAAGTACCCGTAAGTTACTGATTTCAAAAAGCCGGAAAATGTTTTTAACCTGTTTCGATGCAAGATTCTAGGTTAGGCTTACTAGCTAATTTCCCCTAAAAGTTTACTTGATGTAGTCTGAAGTACCCGTAAGTTACTGATTTCAAAAAGCCGAAAAATGTTTTTAACCTGTTTCGATGCAAGATTCTAGGTTAGGTTTACTCGCTAATGTCCCCTAAAAGTTTACTTGATGTAGTTTGAAGTACCCGTAAGTTACGGATTTCAAAAAGCCGGAAAATGTTTTTAACCTGTTTCGATGCAAGATTCTAGGTTAGGCTTACTCTCTAATGTCCCCTAAAAGTTTACTTGATGTAGTCTGAAGTACCCGTAAGTTACTGATTTCAAAAAGCCGGAAAATGTTTTTAACCTGTTTCAATGCAAGATTCTAGGTTAGGCTCACTCGCTAATGTCCCCTAAAAGTTTACTTGATGTAGTCTGAAGTACCCGTAAGTTACTGATTTCAAAAAGTCGGAAAATGTTTTTAACCTGTTTCGATGCAAGATTCTAGGTTAGGCTTACTCGCTAATGTCCCCTAAAAGTTTACTTGATGTAGTTTGAAATTATATATAAATACTGAATATTTTGTTAAAAAAGAAATAAATATACTGAGTATTTTATTATAAAAGAATCGAAATATTTATAGGTTGGAAGTTACTAATTATTTAGAGTATATTACAGAAATTAAATAAAAATAGCATCTTGCACGTATTTTGCACATTGACAACTTACACGTATTCTGCAAATTGACAACTTGCACGCATTCTGCAAATTGACAACTTGCACGTATTTTACACAATGACAACTTGCACGCATTTTGCATTCTAGATAACTTATACGTACTTTGCTTATTAGCAACTTGTACGCATTTCCAGGAAATTTAGCAAAAACCATTCTCCCTATTTAGAATTTAATGAATTATATTATATATTTATATTAAAGAATTATGAAAAGTTTCTCTTAAAAACATATATTTCGTAAACTTAAAAAATATTTATAACTATTCTCTTGACATTATGGTTATTGAAAGAAATAATTAATATTTCTAGTATTGGAATTTGTCGATAAGTTTTAATTTACGTGCTGACTCTCGCACGTTGTACAAAATAGCTAGGTAGATACCGAAGAAGTGTCACATGTACAGCATGTACAAGTTTTCGACTGTCAAGCCTACTGATTGTGGCATGCTGCAATGCGACGGCTTATGCTCTAATAGCGTGACGTCAAGCCAACATGACGAATTCACAAGCCAAGGGCTGAGTCTCAACGGATCGCAGCGTGGTAACTGCTCTGCCGAGTACAACACCCCGCCAGGTACCTAAGTCGTTTACAAACGATTCCGAGTCTCTACATCGAACTAGTGACCCATGATCGACCGCTATAGGCAAGACAGATATAACGGACAGATATCGCCCCTGTCCAGCGCCTCATTCGGCTAAAAATAGCTCGTGCGATAAACGGCGTGTGCCGAATACCTAATAAATCACATTGTATTGAGCCTTTCGACTCACGAGACTCTTAGAGATATCGTTGCTTACTTTGTCTAGAAAGGATACGGCCTTAGAGGCGTTCAGGCATAATTCCACGGATGGTAGTTTCGCACCACCGGCCGCTCGACCGAGTGCGTGAACCAAATGTCCGAACCTGCGGTTTCTCTCGTACTGAGCAGGATTACTATCGCAACGACGATACATCAGTAGGGTAAAACTAACCTATCTCACGACGGTCTAAACCCAGCTCACGTTCCCTATTTGTGGGTGAACAATCCAACGCTTGGCGAATTCTGCTTCGCAATGATAGGAAGAGCCGACATCGAAAGATCAAAAAGCAACGTCGCTATGAACGCTTGGCTGCCACAAGCCAGTTATCCCTGTGGTAACTTTTCTGACACCTCTTGTTGAAAACTCTTCAAGCCAAAAGGATCGATAGGCCATGCTTTCGCAGTCCCTGTGCACACTGAACAACGGGATCAAGCCAGCATTTGCCCTTTTGCTCTACGCGAGGTTTCTGTCCTCGCTGAGCTGGCCTTAGGACACCTGCGTTATTATTTGACAGATGTACCGCCCCAGTCAAACCCCCGCCTAGCAGTTTCCTCGAATCGGATCACGCTAGAGTAATGTTGGCGATCGGCGCAATGCCTCACACCACTCTTATGCGCATGGCTCTAGAAAACCGTGACAGTCGGAACGCAAGTTTTCAAAGTAGTGGTATTTCACCGACGATATTACTATCTCCCACTTATGCTACACCTTTCATGTCTCCTTACAATGCGAGACTAGAGTCAAGCTCAACAGGGTCTTCTTTCCCCGCTAATTTTTCCAAGCCCGTTCCCTTGGCAGTGGTTTCATTTCATTCATTCATTCATTATTTGTTCTTATTTCATATAGCTCGAGCTTTCACTCATTGCTATGTAGCGTCTACTTAATAATTGTTTATTTCTCAAATTTAAATATTATATTTGTGGGTATTGTGCAGGACCTTTGGCCGTCAGTGGGCTGACGTTTCCATCCCTAACCACGTGGAGGCGGTTCTGCCTTTCCAGCTTTAGTTTTGATTTAGGTTTTAGCTTTGGTTTTGCACTGCATTTCTGGTTTTAATGGCTTGTGCTGCGAAAGCAACAAGCCCCAGGTAATTGGCTTTTGTTTTCAGGTACACATCAAGGTTTGTGTTCCCTGCTATTTGAAAGAGGCTTTGCCTTCTTAATTCATCATATCTGTCGCACATGACCAGCATGTGCGCGCTTGTCTCGCTTTCTCCACAGAAGGGACATTTGTCGTCTTCTGTGGCGCCCCTTGTGTAAAGTGTGTGCCTAAACGGACCATATCCGGTCAGAATATACACGCACTCCCTACTGGGTTTAAACCACTTGTTCCTTGTAGCGTATGTTATATCGCCAATGAAACCGTAGGTTATCCTACCCGTATTTGCCAATTCCCATCTTTTCTGCCATTCCAGCTTTATTGCTTCATTTATCATTTTAACCTCTAGATTGAGGGTTTCCCTGCTTGGGTTTGCTATTGGGTTGTAATTATAATTGTTTCAGCTAATTTTCTCATTTCTTTTTACAAGGTTTATGATGCCTTGTTGTGTAATCTCTAGGTCTAGTGGCATTTTGCCACTTATTGTTTGTAATGCCTTTGTGGCGGTGGTACGGCACGCCTTGGTGAGTGTCAGCAGAATTATTCTTTGCGCGGCGTTCAAGTTTCTAAGGTTGTGCGTGTGGGACGACTTGTCGAACCACGCAGCAGCGCCGTATGTTGCTATAGGTATTACCACTGCTTTGTACAAAGTGTCAAGGGTGCTTCTTTTAAGGCCCCATTCCTCCTTTGCAACCCTCCTGATTTTCAGGATGAAGCTGACTAGTTTCTCCCTCAGAAACTTAGTGTGCGCTACAAAGTTTAGCCTGTTATCTATAGTAAATCTAATATTTATGTGAATCAACCTTTTCCACATTAACCTATATACAATCAAAATACCGTTCAACTTTAATAAACGTTGAAAATTTATTACGATCTGCACTAACTCAAATTGAGCCTAGATTTAATTATTTGTGTAAAAATAAACAATCACATTCGTCACATTAGTATTGTTTGATATTAATAATATGTTTTTATTGAAAAAATTGTTACAAAAGTTTATTTTTTTTATTGAATATTTATATATATATATATATATATATATATATATATATATATATTTTTGTCATTCTATTCATTGTGTTTTATTACCACCAATATCCCGTCAACGTTTCCAATTTTATATATATATATATATATATATATATATATATATATATTTATATTTATATATATATATATATATATATATATATGATTTAGTTGTTGATTTTGATGTTGAGATATATGAGTAAGTTCTTGTCGGGCGATACATCAAAGAATAAAAAGCAAAGATTTATGAATTAATCTTTAATTCCAAACGTTTCGACATTCAATTTAATGTCATCATCAGTGGATATTAACGTGAGAGAGTGTACACAACACTAGAAATTAGCACTAACATTTATACAACCTACTTGTCAACACCATGCATTTTTTATAATTTTTTGTATGATGTAAAAAGAAAAATGATAATTTTATTAAAAATGTGAGTATAGTTAGGTAATTTATGCTACGATTTCTTCTTTGCAAGTTCCGAAGACATAAGCCTCGGAATAATTATATATATATATATATATATATATATATATATATATATATATATATTATATATATATATATATATATTGATTGTTTCTTTTCCGAACAGTAAATCCAATAATAAAAAACAATTTGTTTTTTTGAAGATGTTTAATACGACGTTTCGGAACTAGGTACGTTCCATCATCAGGTTTATTCTGTCAAATACAATGTTTTTTAAAAAAATATTGATTAACATTAATTAACGATGGTCAATACAGATTAATTAGGAAAAAAAATTTTATAAAGGAATGGATTATGTACCGGGGTAAAGAGTAATAAGACTTAACTAAAAAAGGTTTTATATAAAATTGAGAAGCAAAAATTATTTACTTGTAATAATTTATATATCCATATCACTAATATTTTTTTGTTAAAAACACTCGATTTTTTTTTTTTTTTTGAAGACATTTTTAGATGTTACGACTACACAAGACTTAAACACACTGATATGGATTTCTGTCTGCCAGATGTAAAGGACAATGCACGGAATTCTTGGCAAAAATGATTTTTTATGGCTCTTGTTTGGTAATTTACGAAAAAAGAGGAAATATTGCTTTAGTAAATGTTAAGAAATATTATGTATATATATATATATATATATATATATATACATACATGCACATGTATATGCACACCTACATACTCATACATACATATGCACATATCTATATATCAATGTATCCACACTTATATACATGAACATATATGCAAGTGCATGTATATAGTGTACACACAAAAACATACACATAAGCACATATATGGATGTACATATATTATTACATATATACATGTATATATATACATACTCAAAAATTATTAGGATTAATTATTTTTAATCAGGTTTAAAAAATTTAAATATGAGTCATGAATGATATTGTGGTCTGATCTTTTATTAACACTATTTGACGAATTCAAAAAGATTAAACTGCTTTCAGAAAAAAGTCTTTTAAAAGTACAATCCTCTCTATATAAAATATTGGGTTCAAAGGTGAAATTATGTGAGTTTTCGATGGAATGCTGGACAAGAGTACTTTGGAAATTTCGGCTTTTATGATGAGTGACGCTTAATTCGTGTTGTCTCATTCTCTTATGAATGTACTGTGATGTTTGGCCAATGTATTGTTTTTGACAATTTTTGCAAGGGATGGAATAAACTATGTTAGTATTGAATTTAGGAGGGGTGGTGGATTTAATTTTTGAAAACATTTCTTTAAAAGAATATAGAGCTGTTCCTGAAATGAAAATATTTTCTTCTTTGAGTAATTTGGCAAAATATTCAAATAAGCCTTCAATGTAAGGCATGCTGTGAAAAGTTGGTTTAATATTGTTGTCTTGGAATAACTTGGAGATGGATTGATAATTGTTACTTTTATGATAGGAAAGTCTTTTATTGGTAATGGAATTGATGAGGGTGAGGGGATATCCGTTTTCTAATAAAGTTTTAGTTACTAATGTTGTGTTTTGGGTATGAAAAGAAGAGTGAGACAACATCATTGCGTGGTCTATCAAAGAAATGATTGTATTGACTTTATAATTTTTGGGACAATATGACGCGTAATGAAGGTATCTCCCTGACCATGTAGTTTTTCTGTACCAATTTGTGCAAATAATGTTGTCAATTTTGTGTACAGTCACGTCTAAAAAGTTTAATTTGTTGTCGATTTGTGTTTCATGTGTGAACTGAATGCTCTTATTGTAATTGTTAAAGGTATCGATTATCATATCTGATTGTTCTTTGTCTATTATAAAAAAAGTGTCATCTACATATCTAACATAAAAATATATTTGGAAATTTAATGTGGAGAAAACGGAAATTTCAAGGGTTTGTAAAACTAGGTCTATAATGCCAGGGGATAATGGGCAACCCATAGCAGTACCTTTGATTTGTAGATAAAAATTATTGAAACAATTAAAATAAGAGCAATTCAGGACAGTGTTAATGATGTGTTTGAAAGTAGTTATGGGAAAGTCGGTGTAGTTACAAATAGTGGGCCAGCGTTTTTCAATTGAATCAAGTATTAAATCATGGGGAACACATGTGAAAAGGTTAATTACATCAAGGCTTAGAAAAATTTGATCGTCCGTAATGTTTCGGTCTTTGATTAGATCCACAAATTGGTAAGGGTTCTTTACATAGTGAGGAGAGGAAATTGTGACATTTTTTAAAATATTAGCAATGTGTTTAGCGATATTATAGAATGGGGAGCCAACGTAGGATACAATGGGTCTAAAGGAGCATTCAGGTTTGTGGACTTTGGGGAGACAATACATTTTTGGGGAAATAGGATGTTGTACTTTTAAATTATAGGCAAATTTGTCAGAAATGAATTTTTTATTTTTTAATTCATTAATTAATTTAATTGATTGTCTAGAAAACTGTTGTGTTGGATCATTTGTAATGATTTTGTAAGTAGTATCATCTTTTAGCATTCGTAATGTAGTGTTAGTATAAAATGCTTTGTCAAGGATTACCGTCATATTGCCTTTATCTGCTGGACAAACAATTATATTATTAGATTTAATGAATAATTTGGTCTCCGCTATATATTTGTGTAGTCTTTTGAGATGAATATGTTGGAAACTATTATCAACTTTTTTTAAATGTTTAACTAGTTTTTCACATAGTTTTGACCTGATTCGATTTTGCTTGTCAGTCTCAATGTTCCTGATATTGTATTCTATGTCACTTAAAATTTTTATGAAGTCATTATTTCTGTATTTACTAGGTGCGTAATTGAATTTTGGACCGAGTGCTAAAATGTATTGGATATTTTCTGGAATGACTATATTGGTTTTGTTTATTAGCCATTTGTCTATCGAAAATTTAGAAACATGAAATGGATAATTTTTATCTCGAATTTGTATAAGATTTTTCAATTTCTGTATTTGTTTATTTTTAATAATATGAAAGTGTTTATCGTATTTTTTATTTTCGAATTCTAAAAATTTATTAAAAGTATTTTCATCTATTGTTTCTCGGAGTGTATTTATTATCTGATCTATTCGTGTTTTTTTATTTTTTATGTCAATAAAAGAATTTTTTATTTCTAATTTTTTAAAATAAAATTTTTAATTATATTATTATTATAAATTAATAATAAAATTTTTTTTTCTAATTAATCTGTATTGACCATCGTTAATTAATGTTAATCAATATTTTTTTACAAAACATTGTATTTGACAGAATAAACCTGATGATGGAACGTACCTAGTTCCGAAACGTCGTATTAAACATCTTCAAAAAAACAAATTGTTTTTTATTATTGGATTTACTGTTCGGAAAAGAAACAATCAATATTTGAAAAAATCCAGGACTTATCTATTGAATATATATATATATATATATATATATATATATATATATATATATATATAATTTTGTCATTCTATTCATTGTGTTTTATTACCACCAATATCCCGTGAACGTTTCCAATTATATTGTTTGATGTTTGATATTAATAATATGTTTTTGTTGAAAAAATTATTACAAAAGTTTATTTTTTCTATTGAATAAATATATATATATATATATATATATATATATATATATATTAGCGAGGGCCGAATCATTATAGAAGTAAAATTAAGCGGTATGGGCCAGCGAAATTTTCAATAAAATACTGTTTTTAATAAGTAAATGTATTAATTTAGGCATGTGAATAATTCAAATTGTGAGTTTTATTTTTATTAAGAGTTTGTGCTGGGGTTTTTAAATCGGGTTTAGTTTGTTGTTATTTATTTCCATCAGAGTGCGCTAGTATTTTTTCATCATAATTCTAGAAATTTCGAAAATAATATATTAATGTGACAATTCCGCTTAAATGTTCATTCAGTTCGTCACTAGGGCGTCAAATATCAATGGCGAGTTCTTATTTAAATTCAGGCGCAAGTACCAGTAATTTGAATCATATGCACTCGCATGATCAAATTACATTTGGACCAGCAGAAGAATTTACAGGAGTGAATCTTCCGACAATTATGGAAGTTATCAGGTATTATTTTTATTTGGCGAAAAAATAAAAAAAAAACAAAATAAAATGTTTTCATATAAAACATTTACTCCAAATGTGGTAACAAAATTGATTCAGACGTGGGAAAAAATTGATATTCCAATTATGGAGAAACGAAGTATAGCTAGAAAATTGAACCGATTGATTGATAAATATAAAAGTACAAATAAAAGCAAGTCTACCCAAGCATCATTTCAGGAGTTTGTAGAATCCACGAAAGAATTATTTTATATTGGAAAATGCAAATGCGATTTGCGAAGATTACTGTGTTCCTGCGGATTGATCCCAGAACATTTACAAGCGTTTATGATGGATCAACATAATGAGAGGAAATCTACGATACCAGAATATATTATAAAAATTGAAGATGAAGTATCAGAATCTACAATAACTAGCAATATTACTCCAGGTGAGACATATACTCCAGATGTTGATTTTGATTTTAAAAGCAGTTCGGAAAGTTCACAAAATACTTCTCATATAAAACGTGGTCCATATAGTCGAAGATATAAGGCTCCAAGCTATGCCTTAATGTGCGACAGATTTGCAATTTCTGATAGAGTTGGTTCTGGCGTGGTGACGGCAATCCTGCGTGACCTGGGCATAACGGATGATTGGGGCAATCCTGTCATTATGGATAAAAATAAAAGCGTTCGTGAGAGGCAGAAAAATAGGCAAGCTCTACACAAACGATATGATTCTTCAGAATTAATAGCATTTTCATTCGACGGCCGAAAAAATGATTCTATTACCATGGAAAAAATCGATAAGAAGTTTCACCCACGAATGATTAAAGAAGCGCATTTAGTTATTTTAAAGGAACCGAATGGCCAATTGTTGGGTTACACAAAATTGGAAAATGAAGATTCGGAAAGTAAAGTAATCAAATTGAACGAGTTTTTCGCCGATAAAGAAATAGCTCTCGATTCTTTGATAGGCATATGTTGCGATGGTGAACCAGCAAATACAGGCGTAAAAAATGGTATTTTACGTCGATTTGAAATTCAGTTAAACAGGCCACTGGATTGGTTTGTGTGTCTTCTCCACTTTAACGAACTTCCATTTCGCCATTTATTTAACTATTTGGAAAAATCATTGACCACTGGACCACGAACAAAAACTGGAATATTAAGCAAACAAATTGAAACATGCGAAAATATACCGGTGAGTTATAACATATTTACTATTTTTTAATACCCTATGTTCAAATTCAATATAATTTATTTTTTCCTATATACTTCCAGCCGGTAAAAGACTTTGAAACAATCCCACTTGAAAATTTGGCTGATATAAGTCCTGCTGAATCGACAACTGACTCAAGTTATTTAATAAAAATAGCTAAAGCAGTTGCTTCTGGAGAAGTATCGACAGACTTAGCTAACATGAAACCAGGGCCAATAGCACATTCCCGTTGGCTCACGAAGGCTAGTAGGTTACTTCGATTATATGTAACTACTAATAAGCCATCCAAAAATTTGAAAATTTTGGCAAACTACACAATGAAAGTATATATTCCAATGTACTTTAACATTAAATATTACAACTCTGTGGTGTATGGTAGTATAATATTTTATAAATTTATTAGCTGGACGCAATATTTAGACTCGAATTTAAGACAAATTGTGAACAATGTTGCTAAAGAAAACGCATACTATGCTCACTCGGAAAATATTTTATTAGCAATGTTGTTTGATAATAAAAAGGAAATACGAGATTCAGCTATAAGAATAATATATTATTACCGTAATAATGTGGAAGACCTGACGCTATTGAGAGATTACAAAACACCCGAAATAAATTTCGAATGCACCGACTATACTAATATGATAGATATGGATGATTATTCAAATATATCCGAACCAGCCTTTACGCTAAATATTCCTCATGAACATCTAGTACAAAATCTACAAAGCAATGAGTGTCCATGGAGTGACCCTAAATTCCGGTCCACATTCAGGGAACTGAGAGACATGTTCAATTACTGGCTAATGTATCAAAACGCGTATTAGAGCAAAATCGCGAAGGTGTTATGACAGCGACACTACTATCTCGTGAAAAGCATCCTCGACTGGAAAGCAAGCAAGATTTCAGATATTAATTTATTTAAATTGTATTAGCAAAATGTAAGAAATTTTATTTTAAATAAAAATATAACTTAAAGTAATAAAAATGTTGTATTTAAACCATGTCATGAAAATAAATAATAGAATAAATATATGTCATTCGTAAAAACCCAAAAACAATATTTTTCTACAAAAGTAGTTTGACCTGTTTTGATGCGAGATTCTAGGTTAGGCTTACGCGCTAATGTCCCCTAAAAGTTTACTTGATGTAGTCTGAAGTACCCGTAAGTTACTGATTTCAAAAAGCCGGAAAATGTTTTTAACCTGTTTCGATGCAAGATTCTAGGCTAGGCTTACTCGCTAATGTCCCCTAAAAGTTTGCTTGATGTAGTCTGAAGTACCCGTAAGTTACTGATTTTAAAAAGCCGGAAAATGTTTTTAACCTGTTTCGATGCAAGATTCTAGGTTAGGCTTTCTCGCTAATGTCCCCTAAAAGTTTACTTGATGTAGTCTGAAGTACCCGTAAGTTACTGATTTCAAAAAGCCGAAAAATGTTTTTAACCTGTTTCGATGCAAGATTATAGGTTAGGCTTACACGCTAATGTCCCCTAAAAGTTTACTTGATGTAGTCTGAAGTACCCGTAAGTTACTGATTTCAAAATGCCGGAATATGTTTTTAACCTGTTTCGATGCAAGATTCTAGGTTAGGCTTACTTGCTAATGTCCCCTAAAAGTTTACTTGATGTAGTCTGAGGTACCCGTAAGTTACTGATTTCAAAAAGCCGGAAAATGTTTTTAACCTGTTTCGATGCAAGATTCTAGGTTAGGCTCACTCGCTAATGTCCCCTAAAAGTTTACTTGATGTAGTCTGAAGTACCCGTAAGTTACTGATTTCAAAAAGCCGGAAAATGTTTTTAACCTGTTTCGATGCAAGATTCTAGGTTAGGCTTACTAGCTAATTTCCCCTAAAAGTTTTGTTGATGTAGTCTGAAGTACCCGTAAGTTACTGATTTCAAAAAGCCGGAAAATGTTTTTAACCTGTTTCGATGCAAGATTCTAGGTTAGGCTTACTCGCTAATGTCCCCTAAAAGTTTACTTGATGTAGTTTGAAGTACCCGTAAGTTACGGATTTCAAAAAGCCGGAAAATGTTTTTAACCTGTTTCGATGCAAGATTCTAGGTTAGGCTTACTCTCTAATGTCCCCTAAAAGTTTACTTGATGTAGTCTGAAGTACCCGTAAGTTACTGATTTCAAAAAGCCGGAAAATGTTTTTAACCTGTTTCGATGCAAGATTCTGGGTTAGGCTTACTCGCTAATGTCCTCTAAAAGTTTACTTAATGTAGTCTGAAGTACCCGTAAGTTACTGATTTCAAAAAGTCGGAAAATGTTTTTAACCTGTTTCGATGCAAGATTCTAGGTTAGGCTTACTCGCTAATCTCCCCTAAAAGTTTACTTGATGTAGTTTGAAATTATATATAAATACTGAATATTTTGTTAAAAAAGAAATAAATATACTGAGTATTTTATTATAAAAGAATCGAAATATTTATAGGTTGGAAGTTACTAATTATTTAGAGTATATTACAGAAATTAAATAAAAATAGCATCTTGCACGTATTTTGCACATTGACAACTTACACGTATTCTGCAAATTGACAACTTGCACGCATTCTGCAAATTGACAACTTGCACGTATTTTACACAATGACAACTTGCACGCATTTTGCATTCTAGATAACTTATACGTACTTTGATTATTAGCAACTTGTACGCATTTCCAGGAAATTTAGCAAAAAACATTCTCCCTATTTAGAATTTAATGAATTATATCATATATTTATATTAAAGAATTATGAAAAGTTTCTCTTAAAAACATATATTTCGTAAACTTACAAAATATTTATAACTATTCTCTTGACATTATGGTTATTGAAAGAAATAATGAATATTTCTAGTATTGGAATTTGTCGATAAGTTTTGATTTACGTGCTGACTCTCGCACGTTGTACAAAAGAGCTAGGTAGATACCGAAGAAGTGTCACATGTACAGCATGTACAAGTTTTCGACTGTCAAGCCTACTGATTGTGGCATGCTGCAATGCGGCGGCTTAAGGCTTATGCTCTAATAGCGTGACGTCAAGCCAACATGACGAATCCCCAAGCCAAGGGCTGAGTCTCAACGGATCGCAGCGTGGTAACTGCTCTGCCGAGTACAACACCCCGCCAGGTACCTAAGTCGTTTACAAACGATTCCGAGTCTCTACATCGAACTAGTGACCCATGATCGACCGCTATAGACAAGACAGATATAACGGACAGATATCGCCCCTGTCCAGCGCCTCATTCGGCTAAAAATGGCTTGTGCGATAAACGGCGTGTGCCGAATACCTAATAAATCACATTGTATTGAGCCTTTCATCTCACGAGACTCTTAGAGATATCGTTGCTTACTTTGTCTAGAAAGGATACGGCCTTAGAGGCGTTCAGGCATAATTCCACGGATGGTAGTTTCGCACCACCGGCCGCTCGACCGAGTGCGTGAACCAAATGTCCGAACCTGCGGTTTCTCTCGTACTGAGCAGGATTACTATCGCAACGACGATTCATCAGTAGGGTAAAACTAACCTATCTCACAACGGTCTAAACTCAGCTCACGTTCCCTATTTGTGGGTGAACAATCCAACGCTTGGCGAATTCTGCTTCTCAATGATAGGAAGAGCCGACATCGAAAGATCAAAAAGCAACGTCGCTATGAACGCTTGGCTGCCACAAGCCAGTTATCCCTGTGGTAACTTTTCTGACACCTCTTGTTGAAAACTCTTCAAGCCAAAAGGATCGATAGGCCATGCTTTCGCAGTCCCTGTGCACACTGAACAACGGGATCAAGCCAGCATTTGCCCTTTTGCTCTACGCGAGGTTTCTGTCCTCGCTGAGCTGGCCTTAGGACACCTGCGTTATTATTTGACAGATGTACCGCCCCAGTTAAACCACCGCCTAGCAGTTTCCTCGAATCGGATCACGCTAGAGTATTGTTGGCAATCGGCGCAATGCCTCACACCACTCTTATGCGCATGGCTCTAGAAAACCGTGACAGTCGGAACGCAAGTTTTCGACGCACGCTTTCCGCCCAATCGAGTAAGTAAAGAAACGATGAAAGTAGTGGTATTTCACCGACGATATTACTATCTCCCACTTATGCTACACCTTTCATGTCTCCTTACAATGCCAGACTAGAGTCAAGCTCAACAGGGTCTTCTTTCCCCGCTAATTTTTCCAAGCCCGTTCCCTTGGCAGTGGTTTCGCTAGAAAGTAGATAGGGACATTTCATTCATTCATTCATTATTTGTTCTTATTTCATATAGCTCGAGCTTTCACTCATTGCTATGTAGCGTCTACTTAATAATTGTTTATTTCTCAAATTTAAATATTATATTTGTGGGTATTGTGCAGGACCTTTGGCCGTCAGTGGGCTGACGTTTCCATCCCTAACCACGTGGAGGCGGTTTTGCCTTTCCAGCTTTAGTTTTGATTTAGGTTTTAGCTTTGGTTTTGCACTGCATTTCTGGTTTTAATGGCTTGTGCTGCGAAAGCAACAAGCCCCAGGTAATTGGCTTTTGTTTTCAGGTACACATCAAGGTTTGTGTTCCCTGTTATTTCAAAGAGGCTTTGCCTTCTTAATTCATCATATCTGTCGCACATGACCAGCATGTGCGCGCTTGTCTCGCTTTCTCCACAGAAGGGACATTTGTCGTCTTCTGTGGCGCCCCTTGTGTAAAGTGTGTGCCTAAACGGACCATATCCGGTCAGAATATACACGCACTCCCTACTGGGTTTAAACCACTTGTTCCTTGTAGCGTATGTTATATCGCCAATGAAACCGTAGGTTATCCTACCCGTTTTTGCCAATTCCCATCTTTTCTGCCATTCCAGCTTTATTGCTTCATTTATCATTTTAACCTCTAGATTGAGGGTTTCCCTGCTTGGGTTTGCTATTGGGTTGTAATTATAATTGTTCCAGATAATTTTCTCATTTCTTTTTACAAGGTTTATGATGCCTTGTTGTGTAATCTCTAGGTCTAGTGGCATTTTGCCACTTATTGTTTGTAATGCCTTTGTGGCGGTGGTACGGCACGCCTTGGTGAGTGTCAGCAGAATTATTCTTTGCGCGGCGTTCAAGTTTCTAAGGTTGTGCGTGAGGGACGACTTGACGAACCACGCAGCAGCGCCGTATGTTGCTATAGGTATTACCACTGCTTTGTACAAAGTGTCAAGGGTGCTTCTTTTAAGGCCCCATTCCTCCTTTGCAACCCTCCTGATTTTCAGGATGAAGCTGACTAGTTTCTCCCTCAAAAACTTAGTGTGCGCTACAAAGTTTAGCCTGTTATCTATAGTAATTCCCAAGTATCGCACTTCTTTTGCATATTTCAGGCTATTGTTGTCAACTTTAATAATCGGTTGTCTGCCTTCATTAAATTTGCCCTTTATCATCATTGCGACAGTTTTTCCACTGCTGACTCTCACTTTATGCGTCACGCACCAGTCCTCAACGCATTTAAGAGCCATAGTACCAGTTCTCTCCAGATCATTTCTGGAGTTTTCTTTAATTATTAACGCCAAGTCGTCTGCGTATGCAACGGGTTCTACAGTTTCTCCTAGCTGAGCTAGGCCGTCTAGAAGAACGTCCATGCAGAAGTTCAATGCAACAGGACCAATTATTGATCCTTGTGGACATCCCTTCTGCATGCTTCTTCCAACCTTCTTTGTGTTGCCTCTTACATAGGCGCTTCGCCTTTTAAAGTAGTCCTTGACTATATTTACCATATGGCTGCTGCAGTTTGCCTGCGTCAGCCTATGTGTGATGGCGGGCCACCACAGGTTATCGAAGGCACCTTCAATATCCATAAATATAGCAAGTACATACTTCATATTCGTTGCCATGCATTTTCTAAACGTTAGCAGTGCGTCCTCCGTGGAAACGCCTGCCTTAAAGCCAAATTGTCGTGCATTGCACATGTTCATTTCTGTATAATTTGTCTTAATACGCTCTACGAGTATTTTCTCGTAGATCTTTCCCATCACTGGCAGAAGGGCGATTGAACGGTATGATTTGGCAAGCCTTCTGTTTTCACTCCCTTGTTTGGGAATTAGACATAGGTTTGCCTGTTTCCAATCGGTAGGAAAACTGCCATCTTGGAAGCATTTATTTAGTGTACTAAGGATTGCTTGTTTGTCATGACTCCATAATTTTATAATTATTTCGCCAGTGAAGCCGTCTTCTCCTGGGGCTTTTTTATCTTTTAGTTTTAGTAATGCCCGTTCTACATCAACAGAGTCGATGATTGGTTCGAGGTTCTGGTTTCGATATTGGCGTATATTTTCTCTAATTTTAAAGTGATCAGCGTTCTCTTGCTGATCATCTGTAGGCAGGCACTTTTTAAGAAGGACGTTTACAGTTTCTTCCCATGTTTCACTGAAGTTCCCGGAAGGGAGTTCTAGTGAGCATAGAGAAGCCTTCTTGTTTATTTTATCGCATACAATTTTGTATACTATACTCCAGGGATCTTCGTTACCAACGCTTGTCACAAAGTCTCTCCATGAGGTTGTTTTACGTTCTCTAATTTCTCTGACATAGTTATTTCTTGCCCTGTTGTATGCCTGCATTTTGATTGGTACGTCATCAAGACATAGTCTCTTGGCCCGCAAGAGACACTTTTTGGTTCTATTAGTTTCCCGCCTTAGGCAAGTCAGCACCTCCGACCACCATGGCATGACCTTGCTTCCGGCTTTCCTTTTGGGCATGGATTTGTCACAGATTGCTTTTGGCTTTCTGTTAAATATCTTAATAGTCCTATTTGGGTCTAACCTCTGCAGAGACTCCAGACTTTGTTGGTCGAATTCCCTCTCCACCAGTTCCCCGAACCTGTCCCACTTAGCCTTTCTTGTGTTATAGCCTGTTTGGTTCTTTATTTGCCTTGTGACTGATGCTTCAAGCACTACTTCAAATGTTAAAAAGCTGTGATCACTGGTGGTCGCTATATCACTCATATTCCAGTTGATCACCTTTGAAGACATATTTGGGGTTGTAAGTGTTACGTCTATATTTGTGTCCCCAGGTTCACTTTGGTATGTGTAGTTGTGACTAGGCTCATTCAAAACAACTAGGTTGTTAGAGGCAATCCACTCCTCTAGTTCCTTACCTCTGCTATCCAGAGTCTTGGAAAACCACAAACCAGATTTTGCATTTGCGTCTGTGGTGACTATGATGCGACGGTCGGCCAGGTTCCTGAGGATTCTGTCCAGCTTTTGCAGGAAGCTACTTATGTCGACTGAGAACTGCATGTAGCAGTTTACGAGATACAAGCTTTCTTTATAAGTGCATATCTCTACGCACATTATATGATCACATTCCAGCTCTGACCTTTGAAAAATATCGTATTCTCCTTCTCTCACTACGATTGCAACCCAAGGATTGGTCGTTTCCGGTTGTAGTACTCTCAGTCCGGCTGAGGTGTACCCTTTTATCATGCCCCTTATTGAATAAGGTTCTTGAATACACGGTATGTCAAGTCCTAACTGATGAAAAATAAGTTCTAGGTTGGCTGCTGCGGATTTAGACCTTTGTGCGTTAACTTGGGCTGCTTTTAGTCCCATGATATTTTATTTTTGTAAATTTGAAGCTGTTTCTCGTACTCAGGACATAACTTTCAAGTCACCTTGTGGCCTGTTTCCTTGCGTTTATTTCTTACGCAGTTTATGCATTTTGCGTCTTGCTCTTTGGAGCAGTCACTCGTGGTGTGTTCACTGCTGCCACAATTCTTACAAACAGGTTTCTCGATTCTGCATACTCTCGCTATGTGTCCATATGCATGGCACTTATAGCAACGAGGAATTTTTACATACTCGCTGAGCCTGTATGTACGCCAGTCCATGTAGACTCTGCCCTCGTTGAGTAGTCTACTGACGTGCTTTCCGGGTAATTGGATTACCCAGTTGTTTTTACCAAATTTTGTTCTGAATTTGGTTACCACTTTGCACTCCTTTCTTAGAAGCTCTGCCTCTGCTTCCTCTAAGTGTTCAAAGTTTTTCAGAATTAGACAGTCCAGGAAGTTTTCTTCCTGGCAGTCTTCTTCTACATCATACATAATTATTTATGGTTGTAGCTTTTTGGGCTCTTCCACAACTAATTTTTGCGCACTCAAATTTACTCTCTTAATTATTTCTATGTCTCGCTTTGTTTCAACCTCTAAGACAACTCCTTTATTTCCGAGTTGCCGTATGCCTCTGACTTTTATTTGCTTATTAATGTCTTTAAGACCAGTTTTTACGTGGTCTTTTATTTCGTCATTCGATCTCCTGTCTGTTATGTCACATTCAGGCTTAATATATATGAATTCGCTTTTTGGTTTCTGTTGCACTATTTGCGTTGGGACTTTTGGGTTGGGTGCTCTAGATGCCACATTTGCATATGACATGTTTGTGGTTCTTTCTTTATACTTGGTCTCTGTTTTTCCGCGCTCTAAAATTTCTTTTTGAAGCATAAGCTCCAAATTTGACCATTTTTCAAGGATGAACTTAATTGCGCCTTTGGAAACTTTGTTCGAATCATTAAAGAGAAAACTTTCAAGTTGTTCTCTTTCAATTTTAACTTTACTCAAACTATCCGCAGATAGATTGCTTGTGCTCTCTTTAGGGATTGTATCCCCCTTCTTCACCACTTTCTCTTTAGGGGTTTTATCCCCCTTTTCCACCATTTTCTCTTTGGGGGTTGCATCCCTTTTTTTAGCCACTTTCTCTTTAGGGGTTGTATCCCCCTTCTCCTGCACTTTCTCTTGATTTTTGGCTTCTGCCTTTTGGGCAGCGGCCGTTTTGGACAACAAGTTGTCCGTTTTAGTTTTAAGTTTTTGGGTGCTCATTATTGTTCCCACGAGTATAGGAGATTAACAGCCGACCCAGGTAGCGCTCCCAGTGCCTGGGCAAGCCTGTTACTGCCGAGGTGTCGGCTGGTGCCTCGGAGTTGGTCGCTCAGGGCTGTATTTCCTCACAGCCATTCACTCCGTCGGCGCGCACCCTACCTGAGTTTAGGGTGTTTTTTATAGAGGATCCTTCCTCGTGACCCGGGCGATTAAGCCAAGGACCCCGTTCTCCAGAGACATGACCTAGAACTTGCGGTATGTGCCGCTTTTATGTGGGGATCAAAGATGTTTTTGCCCCACAACCTTCCTCCTTTACCCGGGCTTAGGACCGGCAGCAGCGCGCAAGGATACGTCTGCAGGCGGAGTTAGTAGATAGGGACATTTCATTTCATTCATTATTTATTCTTATTCCATATAGCTCGAGCTTTCACTCATTGCTATTTAGCGTCTACTTAATAATTGTTTATTTCTCAAATTTAAATATTATATTTGTGGGTATTGTGCAGGACCTTTGGCCGTCAGTGGGCTGACGTTTCCATCCCTAACCACGTGGAGGCGGTCCTGCCTTTCTAGCTTTAGTTTTGATTTAGGTTTTAGCTTTGGTTTTGCACTGCATTTCTGGTTTTAATGGCTTGTGCTGCAAAAGCAACAAGCCCCAGGTAATTGGCTTTGGTTTCCAGGTACACATCAAGGTTTGTGTTACCTGCTATTTCAAAGAGACTTTGCCTTCTTAATTCATCATATCTGTCGCACATGACCAGCATGTGCGCGCTTGTCTCGCTTTCTCCACAGAAGGGACATTTGTCGTCTTCTGTGGCGCCCCTTGTGTAAAGTGTGTGCCTAAACGGACCGTATCCGGTCAGAATATACACGCACTCCCTACTGGGTTTAAACCACTTGTTCCTTGTAGCGTATGTTATATCGCCAATAAAACCGTAAGTTATCCTACCCGTATTTGCCAATTCCCATCTTTTCTGCCATTCCAGCTTTATTGCTTCATTTATCATTTTAACCTCTAGATTGAGGGTTTCCCTGCTTGGGTTCGCTATTGGGTTGTAATTATAAATGTTCCAGCTAATTTTCTCATTTCTTTTTACAAGGTTTATGATGCCTTGTTGTGTAATTTCTAGGTCTAGTGGCATTTTGCCACTTATTGTTTGTAATGCATTTGTTGCGGTGGTACGGCACGCCTTGGTGATTGTCAGCAGAATTATTCTTTGCGCGGCGTTCAAGTTTCTAAGATTGTGCGTGTGGGACGACTTGTCGAACCACGCAGCAGCGCCGTATGTTGCTATAGGTATTACCACAGCTTTGTACAAAGTGTCAAAGGTGCCTCTTTTAGATACTTTTTGTACAAAGTGTCAAGGGTGCCTAGTAGATAGGGACAGTGGAAATCTCGTTAATCCATTCATGCGCGTCACTAGTTAGATGACGAGGCATTTGGCTATTTTTTTTTTTTTTTTTTTTTTTGGCTAGGAGGGGAATGCATTTACGCACGCCGGTCGCCAGGTTGACCAGGCAGTGTGGGACTCGGCCCGAAGGCAATACGCACTAAACCTAACTCCTAGTTTTGTGCCTGGAGGATGGTGGCGCAGGCAGCACGCATTAATATACTTGGTCATCCAATTCCCTGTTTTTTCTTCTTAACTGTCGTTGTTTTTGACCATTTTGCGAACCCATTCAGTCCTCCGATGATAACTCTGGTTGGAAAAATTTTGAGTTTGTCCTTCCCAAGTATTTTATTTGATGTTAGGAACTCCGCCGATTTTCCATACCAAACACCCCTGATATTAAGAGTTATCGTGTTGAAGTTTACCTCAGCTGCATTATACCTTGTCCTTATCATGTCTACCAGCGGCTTGTAATAATCTATCTTCCTCTTATGTGAAGCTGCAAAGTCGGCAGAGCTTCCTACTATTTGGGTGTCTAATACTATGACCTTCCCGTCTTGTGCCGCTATTAGGTCAGGCTTCCTAGTTCCTTCGGTTGTTTTGAAGGATGGCTCAAGATCAACTTGTGAATGAGATTTCTCTAGTGCCCTCTTTACATAGTTGGTTACTGTATTGTGGCGTTCAAAGCGTTGGCGATGGCTTCTGTGACAAGTTTGGAGTACATGATCCAGTGTCTCCAAGGCATTACAACCTGCCCTGCAGTATCTGTCCTCCATTCTTCCTCTCGTTGTACGTGACCTTGTGGGCATCGCGTTTATTCTGAATTTTACACAGTTTACAAAGTCTCTGCCAGTGAGAAGTTTGTTGCCCCCTGTAATCCATCGATGTTGGGATGGTGTTTTGGCTGAGTGTTTAAGTGGGTTTCCGTCCACTGACTTATGAAGTGTGCGGGCCCATTTCTCATCCAGTTCTTTTTGAGAGCTTATGACGGTGTTGTTGTCATGTAGCATTTTCTCACATTTTGCGATTTCGAGCTTGTGGAAGCTTGATTCGGTAGAGTTCAAGTTCTGGATTCTATTTGTGCGCCTAAGGGGTACGAGCCACCTAAGGGATGGAATTGATAAACCGCCCTCTCTACAGTGGGCATAAAAGTACGCTAATGTTACGTCATTGGGTAGTCTTAGCCATGATCTTATGGCTTTTCTTATCAATTCGTCCAGCGTTTTGAGGTGCCCGATTTTTGCATGACCCAATACTAGTTGGTGGAGTATTCTGGGTATGCCTACAGTTCGTAGTACAAAAAGTTTTTGTTGAGGTTTTAACGGTGCCTTAGTTAATTTGTCAATGATTGTTAGTAATTTTAATCTCATGTTCCCTAGGTTTGCACCTTCGGGATTGAACTGGACACCGAGGTAGCTCCAGCTATCCACTCTTGTGAGTGCGGGTAGTGTTTGACCGTTGCAGCTAAATGTAGTTGTTCTATCTATAATCGACTTTTTGACGTGCGGCACGTTCTTGACCGTAACTGTAAAAGACTTGTTATTGTTTATAATTAAGCCACAGTTAGCCATGTATTGACCGGCATGATCTAATAACTTCTGCAAACCTCCGACCGACGATGCTACCAAGACTAGGTCGTCGGCAAAGGCAAGAATATTGTAGAAGCATCCGTCAACATTGACCCCGATTTCTGGTGGGGTTCTTTCAATCATCCTGTTCATAATCATGTTAAAGAGGACTGGAGACAGAGGATCTCCCTGCTTGACCCCGCACCTCGGACTAATGGGATCCGAGGTGAAGCGGCCAAACCGGAGTCTGGTCCAACCCCTTCTATACAGATCACTAACATAGTTGATAAATGGTTGTGGCAGGTTATAATATTTCAATGTATCGGTCAGAGCTCTATGGGAGATCGAATCTAATGCCTTCGCCACGTCTATAGAGGCTAAATAGAATGGTTTCTTATTTTGCCTGTGGTACCTTAGCAACTGGTCAAGCGCAAAGATGTTATATGCGCACCCGTCGACAGCTTGAAAGGCTTTCTGTCTCTCATCGATCTTAACTCCACTAAGCAGTCGCCTAGCGAGTACTTTATTTAATGTTCTTGTAAGGACCGATGATACTGTTATCGGTCTATAATCCCCTGGGTTTTCCGCGTTATCCTTTTTGGGAATCAAAGAAGTATAGGATTCAGTCATTGTGTCAGGAACGCGACCCATATATAGTATAACATTAAATAGATTTACCAATAGATTTATGTAGGTTAACTGATATGCCATCGGGCCCAGGGGCCGAATTCCTCGCTGGAAGTGAATCTTTAACTTCTCGTCGTTTCTCGCTTCATCAGGGCCTGGTGTTTCAGAGGACGAGCATGTTAATAAGTTTTGCCAGTATTGCACCATTATATCAGATGGAGGCATGACAGTTGTCGTTTTGCTATCTAGTAAATAGGATATGCATTTACTAGGGTTCTTAGCCCAGTATTTTTGAGTGTTTTTGTATGCTATTCTACGCAGCTGTCTCTTACTTATTATTGGTGCATTACTTCTTTTGTTTAATTGAGGCTTAACTTTCCTTTTTATTGGAAAGGTGGCGTTAAGATATTCAGTCACATTCTTTTCTATTTCTTCCGTTGACATTTCTACCGCTCTATGACAAATGCTCACTAGAAGAGAGCTATTAAATTTATCTGCATCCTGTCCTGCAGCGGCTTTTAGTGCATTAGCTAGCTCATGTTTGGAGGTATCTTCAGTGGCTGGAGGGCATGCATTGTTGGTGTTTTGGTTCACAGGCATAGCAAGAAACTCTGCGACCTGGCCTTTATATTTGGGGGATCGCCTTTGGCCTTTGATGGCTTCCAGCGTACGCCCTGGTGTTACTGCGAGGAGGGCCTTATTTATCTGACCCACACCTTGCCTTATTAAGAGGGCCTCCTCTTTGGCCATCATTTTCTGCTCCTCCTCCGTCCACCTTGCTTTCTTTGGCACTATTTTGGCAAGTTCCTCATCATACCATTCTTTGTGTGTTTTCTGTTCATGAACTCCCCGACCTACTACAGTTGCAAATGTTTTGTTACATGTAGGGAATCGACAATTATGACCTTCTTTATTAATCGGTGGGGGTAAATCAGTGGGTTCACCCAAATTTAATTCTAAATTTTCATTATTGTTCCGAGGCTTATTATTTGACGTTGCACCGATTGAGTTACAGGCGAAAGGGTTAGCAGCCCCTAAGCCCAAAATTTCACAGAGGTGGCTTAGTTTCCCCCCGAAGGGGTACTCACGGTGGGACCCACGAGGAGGAAGGCCACTTGCTAGCTGAGGTCCCGGAGAACCCCAATCACTCCCACCAAAGTTAAGAGAGTCATAGTTACTCCTGCCGTTTACCCGCGCTTGCTTGAATTTCTTCACGTTGACATTCAGAGCACTGGGCAGAAATCACATTGCGTCAACACCCGCTAGGGCCATCGCAATGCTTTGTTTTAATTAGACAGTCGGATTCCCCTGGTCCGTGCCAGTTCTGAGCTGACCGTTGAATGGCGGCCGAAGAGTACGACTGACCGACCGAAGCCGGCACAGAAACCTCGCAGCAAGAAGTCCGTGCTTGCAACCGGCCGAACGCTTAAAAGCGACCCTATACCATATCGTTTATACCGTCTGGCAGTCGACCGGAGCACGCGGGGTCTGACGCGAATAAATTCATGACAGGCTACCGCCGCGGTCGTAGATTGACACCAAACGGGTCGCGACGTCCTACTGAGAGAGAAGTGCATGCCAACGCCGCCTAACGCATAAACCGACGGCGTATCGCGGGACGAATCCCGGTCAATCGCACGCCAATAAATGGAAGACAACGATAACATTGAATCTCTCCTTTCGATCTTTTGGGTTTCTCAGGTTTACCCTTGAACGGTTTCACGTACTCTTGAACTCTCTCTTCAAAGTTCTTTTCAACTTTCCCTCACGGTACTTGTTCGCTATCGGTCTCGTGGTCATATTTAGCCTTAGATGGAGTTTACCACCCACTTAGAGCTGCACTCTCAAGCAACTCGACTCTGAGGAGAGATCCTCTCGATACGCGCAACGGTCTCTACGGGCCTGGCACCCTCTATGGGTAAATGGCCCCATTCAAGATGGACTTGAACTCGCCGCAACGCACCGAGATAATCGGATCCTCCCTAACACTACATTTCCCAGCGTCCGTCTCCGGCCGCGGCATTTAGTGCTGGGCTCTTCCCTGTTCGCTCGCCGCTACTAAGGGAATCCTAGTTAGTTTCTATTCCACCGCTTAGTAATATACTTAAATTCAGCGGGTAATCTCATCTGCTCTGAGGTCGTATTATGATTATGATGTGCTGGCAAACGTTAGTAAGCAAGCGCACACAAAATCGACGAAGAACCTTTGAATCGTCCAAATTTGCCGGAACGAAACCGCATTTCGAAGAGTTCGGGTTTCCGGTTATCGGGAGGGTCGCAAGAATATAAAATCTCTAGGACACACAACCCGCCGTAATCCCACAGAACGTCAACGAACGGAAATGTCCGATGTTGCAAAGTGGACTGGCTCACACGTTGAGTGAATTATTTAAGAGCACGCATATACGCGAAACTCCATCATTCGCCGACAAGCCGTTTAAAGCAAGCGGCAGTCTGGTAGTGTTATACGACTCTCAGCCAGAGGTGGTCCGAGAACAGTATCCGAGGACCGCAATGTGCGTTCGAAATGTCAATGTTCATGTATCCTGCAGTTCACATGTCGACGCGCAATAAGCTGCGTTCTTCATCGACCCACGAGCCAAGTGATCCACCATTCAGGGTGATTTTATATATATTTATACATGTTTCGATCGTGATTCCCTCGAAATCGTTTAAGATAACTCGGGCGATTCTGAAACTAGTATGATTATTATGGTTACAATTAGTACACCGTAAAGCTTTCGCTTTTCGGTCCGAGATACAAAATCTCGTTTCAAAATTGAAATATGAATATTTCACTGTGTCTCTGCTTTCGCTGATTTTTCATTTTCTTAAAACAACGCAATGAAGCGAATGTTCAAATTCGCACAATTTGAATAAAATGTGCAGAGTATATAAAATACTAACGCAAGCGTTTACTACAATCGACTTTAAAACACTAGACTTTCATCTAGCGCCCAAAGAATTGATTGAGCTATGCGTTTAAAGTATAATATTCAAAAAGAACGCCGTTTTCACAACGAACTTCGTTATTCGCTCAGGCATCTGGCGATACCGAGCAGATATACATGGCAGTGCTTTCACACAATGCATAAGAGCGCTAAGCGGTTGTAAACCGCGTCACGCTGCTTTTGCACACTGCGCAATATTTTGCGACTAGCTCCGGTCAAACGTTAATGAAACGAATGATCATTGCCAGAGGCTTTTGCCCACAGTATATTATACTATGGGAGCGCACAACATTTAGTCTGCAACAGTATATTGCGACATATAGCACACGTTTCATTCACTTAATAGTAAATGTACGTTAATGATCCTTCCGCAGGTTCACCTACGGAAACCTTGTTACGACTTTTACTTCCTCTAAATAATCAAGTTTGGTTATCTTCCCAGCAACATCGGCAATGTCGAAACGCTGCCGCGCACCGGTCCGAAGACCTCACTAAATAATTCAATCGGTAGTAGCGACGGGCGGTGTGTACAAAGGGCAGGGACATAATCAACGCAAGCTTATGACTCGCGCTTACTAGGAATTCCTCGTTCATGGGGAAGAATTGCAAGCCCCAATCCCTAGCACGAAGAGGCTTCAACGGATTACCCGGACCTTTCGGCCAAGGAAAACCTGCTGATCTCTTCAGTGTAGCGCGCGTGCGGCCCAGAACATCTAACGGCATCACAGACCTGTTATTGCTCAATTTCGTGCGACTAAATGCCGCCTGTCCCTCTAAGAAAATATATTTGTACGCCGGTAGTGAGAACCACAACCAACAACGACCGAAGCCGAAGCGGAGGGTCTTTGCAATACCAGAAAGTACGTCTATTTAGCAGGCTAGAGTCTCGTTCGTTATCAGAATTAACCAGACAAATCACTCCACCAACTAAGAATGGCCATGCACCACAACCCACCGAATCAAGAAAGAGCTCTCAATCTGTCAATCCTTCCGGTGTTTGGACCTGGTGAGGTTTCCCGTGTAGGGTCAAATTAAGCCGCAGGCTCCACTCCTTGTAGTGCCCTTCCGTCAATTCCTTTAAGTTTCAGCTTTGCAACCATACTTCCCCCGGAACCCAAAAGCTTTGGTTTCCCGGAAGCTGTTTATGGTTAGAACTAGGGCGGTATCTGATCGCCTTCGAACCTCTAACTTTCGTTCTTGATTGATGAAAACACATTTGGCAAATGCTTTCGCTTCTGGCCGTCTTGCGACGATCCAAGAATTTCACCTCTAACGTCGCAATACGAATGCCCCCAGTTGTCCCTATTAATCATTACCTCGGAATTCCAAAAACCAACAAAATAGAACCGAGGTCCTATTCCATTATTCCATGCACACAATATTCAGGCGAATGAGCCTGCTTTCAGCACTCTAATTTGTTCAAAGTAAACGTACCGGCCCACCTCGACACTCGGTGAAGAGCACCTTGGTAGGATTTTGAGTTGGGCCGCCTTTTTACGGGCTAAGCCCACCGGTAGGACGTCCCACAGACATGCCTGTTGAACACCGCGATCGGTGAACCGACAGTGTGGGACACAGATTCAACTACGAGCTTTTTAACCGCAACAACTTTAATATACGCTATTAGAGCTGGAATTACCGCGGCTGCTGGCACCAGACTGGCCCTCTAATAAATTCTCGTTAAAGGATTTAAAGTGTACTCATTCCGATTACGGGGCCTCGGATGAGTCCCGTATCGTTATTTTTCGTCACTACCTCCCCGTGCCGGGAGTGGGTAATTTGCGCGCCTGCTGCCTTCCTTGGATGTGGTAGCCGTTTCTCAGGCTCCCTCTCCGGAATCGAACCCTGATTCCCCGTTACCCGTAACAACCATGGTAGTCGCAGAAACTACCATCGACAGTTGATAAGGCAGACATTTGAAAGATGCGTCGCCGGTACTAGACCGTGCGATCGGCACAACGTTATTCAGAGTCACCAAGTCAAACGGTGAGCAAGACAAGCCCGCCACCGATTGGTTTTGATCTAATAAAAACATTCCTTTCATCTCTGGTCGGAACTCTATTTGCATGTATTAGCTCTAGAATTACCACAGTTATCCAAGTAATGTGGGTACGATCTAAGGAACCATAACTGATGTAATGAGCCATTCGCGGTTTCACCTTAATGTGGCTTGCACTGAGACATGCATGGCTTAATCTTTGAGACAAGCATATACTACTGGCAGGATCAACCAGGGTGTTATATATATATATATATATATATATATATATATATATATATAATAGCATAGTGCGTAAATGTCCCTCGGCGTCACCCGAGAGACCACACCTTGTATAGAAAAGTTCGATAAATATTTCTAAACAACGAATTTTCTTACATATATATATATATATCTGAACCGTACGATATTCCCTGAACATAACGAACAGTTTACATCGCGACTAGATATTTTATATATTCTGCGCTTAACACAGAGGCTAGACCTTTAACAACCGTCGAAACGGCGGTCCGTACATGAAATTTGCGGTCCTCAGACCCAGTTAATTTCAAACAGTCTCTTTACCCTTCGTTAGATTGAAAACGTCGGGGCGAATTCATAAGAATTCATCGTTATAACTCACTTTTATTCTCGCTCGGAGAGTATTGAGTTGATTGCATTTGTATATTTGATTTTCCGCATAAGAGTCTTTGCGTCAACGACACATGCCCGCGGATATGCTGTACAGTATGGTTGAACACTTATGAATAAGGTCCAGAACCCGGCCGTAAACCGACATCCGAATATATACGGCGTATATTATTCTAGGCACGGTCTACGACAGTTTGACCTGCAGCGACGGGTCGCCTCGGGTTACCGTGCGAACCATCACCGCGATGGTCTGGACAGGCTATATGGCGGGTCGCAAGAAAATAAATTCTTTAGGACGCGCAACCACTTTACCAATTTTAGAGCACGTTGTGGTCCAAAAACAAACGTCCTCGCTTTAAAATTGAAATATGAATATTTCACTGTGTGTGAGATTGAAAAATCTGCTTTCGCTGATTTTTCATTTTCTTAAAACAACGCAATGAAGCGAATGTTCAAATTCGCACAATTTGAATAAAATGTGCAGAGTATATAGAATACTAACGC
This sequence comes from Ctenocephalides felis, assembly GCF_003426905.1. Classification (NCBI taxonomy): domain Eukaryota; kingdom Metazoa; phylum Arthropoda; class Insecta; order Siphonaptera; family Pulicidae; genus Ctenocephalides; species Ctenocephalides felis. Next base: position 115,330,336 of record NW_020538040.1, read on the forward strand.
AAGCGTTTACTACAATCGACTTTAAAACGTTTAAAAACGAATGATCCTTCCACCAGTTATCTATAGCCGCAAACCAGTATCCGAATATATACGTGGTATATAATTCTAGATATGGCTCACAACATTATTAAAAGTTACGCTAATACATCATTGACAGACTAAAAGTATCGAATATGATGTAAAAACTACACCGGGGAATGATATCCGTACCCGCCTGAACAACACAGCGTACTTTAGCCTAAGCTTGCTCGCATCGCACTCGACACGACCTATCCCCCTATATAAGGCGCGCGGCCACAGCGTAAGTATTCGACTGAGTCCCAAGCGACGTGATTTTGACCTGCGGCGAGGCGTCGCTCCGGGTTACGGTGTGAATCGTCAAGACAAAAGTCTGGGAAAATTTCGAACTGTAAACCCTTATGATAGAAATTTTTTTTTCGAAAATTTTGTTAGATGTTCAAACAGTTTTATATATATGGATAATATGAATTATAATTAATTATTGAGTTTTTAGGTGTTTTTTTGGGTTTTTTTAAAGTTTTGTATAAAAATATGTATTTATTGATTTTTATAGATCTCAATGAATATAAAACAAATTTATATATAGTTATATTTTTTTTTTAATATTTGTTTAAATTTTCTAATTTTACAATAAATGTTCACACCAGTTTTCCTCGATTTTCTCTTAAACGGTAAAAGATAGGAAAAAACTTTGTTCGTACGAAAGATGCAGAATAAAATTACGAATAAAATGGTATATAAATGGTTAAGTGTGTTCATATAATTTTCTCTAGATTTTCCGATTTTTCCGAATTTTCATGACGGCAACTTGCCTGTAGGCCACACCGTGCAAAATTCGAAGTTGTGATATATGGAAAAAGAACTAAGAATTTTGAGACCTTTCTAATGATGTATAATACTTTATATGTTTTCTTTAGAGAAATATCGAATCGTGAGGAGTGTTGCTTCAACCTAGCCCCACTTTGCATTTTGACAAGTTAACAATTACACAGATTGCTCTATACTATCTAAACCGTAAAAGATACAAAAAACTTTGTTCGTACGAAAGATGCAGAATAAAATTACGAATAAAATGGTATATAAATGGTTAGGTGTGTTTATATAATTTTCTCTAGATTTTCCGATTTTTATAACGGCAACTCGCCTGTAGGCCACACCGTGCAAAATTCGAAGTTGTGATATATGGAAAAAGAACTAAGAATTGTAAGACCTTTCTAATGATGTATAATACTTTATATGTTTTCTTTAGAGAAATATCGAATCGTGAGGAGTGTTGCTCTAACCTATCCGCACTTTGCATTTCAAAGTGCAAAAGTCTGGTGCCAGCAGCCGCGATAATGTAGTGAATCACACAGATTGCTTTATACTATCTAAACCGTAAAAGATACGAAAAAACTTTGTTCGTACGAAAGATGCAGAATAAAATAACAAATAAAATGGTATATGAATGGTTAAGTGTGTTCATATAATTTTCTCGAGATTTTCCGATTTTCCTGAAATTTTACGACGACAACTCACCTGTAGGCCACACCGTTTGGAATTCGAAGTTGCGATATATGGGAAAAAACTAAGAATTTTGAGACCTTTCTAACGATGTATAGTACTTTATATGTCTTCTCTACAGAAATATCGAATCGTGAGGAGTGTTGCTCCAACCTAGCCGCACTTTGCATTTTGACAAGTTAACATCTACACATATTGCTCTATAACATCAAAACCATAAAAGATACGAAAACACTTTGTTCGTACGATAGATGCAGAATAAAATAACGAATAAAATGGTGTATGAATGGTTAAGTGTGTTCATATAATTTTCTCAAAATTTTCCGATTTTCCTGAAATTTTACGACGGCAACTCACCTGTAGGCCACACCGTTCGGAATTCGAAGTTGCGATATATGGGAAAAAAACTAAGAATTTTGAGACTTTTCTAACGATGTATAATACTTTATATGTTTTCTCTACAGAAATATCGAATCGTGAGGAGTGTTGCTCCAATCTAGCCGCACTTTGCATTTTGACAAGTTAACAACTACACAGATTGCTCTATACTATCTAAACCGTAAAAGATACAAAAAAACTTTGTTCGTACGAAAGATGCAGAATAAAATTACGAATAAAATGGTATATAAATGGTTAGGTGTGTTCATATATTTTTCTCTAGATTTTCCGATTTTTCCGAATTTTCACGACGGCAACTCGCCTGTAGGCCACACCGTGCAATATTTGAAGTTGTGATATATGGAAAAAAGAACTAAGAATTTTGAGACCTTTCTAATGATGTATAATACTTTATATGTTTTCTTTAGAGAAATATCGAATCGTGAAGAGTGTTGCTTCAACCTAGCAGCACTTTGCATTTTGACAAGTTAACTACTACACAGATTGCTCTATACTATCTAAACCGTAAAAGATACAAAAAAACTTTGTTCGTACGAAAGATGCAGAATAAAATTACGAATAAAATGATGTATAACTCGATATATGTCATAATATATTTTTCATGAGATTTTTCAATTTTTCCTTTAAATTAAAAAATGTTTTAAATTTTTCGCTGACTTTAAATTCATTTGCGGGTTATGCTTTTTTTTACAATATTGTTTCAATTGATGTAAAAAGTTAAATTAGCGAGGTGCCTCAATATGCAAAAAATTGGCCCACCCTAATATATATATATATACATATATATATATATATATATATATATATATATATATCATTCTGTTCATTGTGTTTTATTACGACCAATATCCCGTCAACGTTTCCAATTATATATATATATATATATATATATATATATATATATATGTATATATATATATATATATATACTTTATATATATATATATATATATACTTATAATATATATATATATATATATATATATATATATATATACCAAAGGAATATCGAGCAGCAATATAAAACCTCAACTTAGTCTTGACTTCAGCTCTGATCATTCTCCGGCTCTTCTCACCTTGTGCAGCGACTCACTGAAATATTCAAAAAACAATCACTACATTACTAATAAATATACTGACTGTAATCTAAGACATTTTCAACAATAAAATAACTTGTGGTATTCCTCTAAAAAAACGAGCATAACATTATCTCTCCAGTTGAAAACTTTACTAATGAACAGGGGCGTAACTACCGCCGTATCAGCCGTATCAAAAATACGGGCTCCCCGAGCACAATCAGAAAGCTAACAACATTTTTTTTAAATCGAATAATTTAACGTAGTTTGAATTTTCTTTTGTTATCGAGAGGTATTACACTTCAACATGTAAGCTAACGCTTTAAGAGAATTTATTTCTGCTGCAATATTTTTGCAAGCTTTAGCAATCAATTCAATTAGTAAAGCTTTTGCTAATCCGATAAGTTAATATTCTTGTGCAAATATAAACAAATCTATAAAACTAATCCAGTTTATAAATTCTTTATAGAAAATTGGGATTTTTAATTTAATTAACATTTTTATATTTGTTTTTGTTACTACTTGAATTGTCTGCATGACGCGTAAGTTTAATAGATATATTTTGATAAATATGAAATAAATCATTTTCAGATTTCTTTCTTCACTGTTTTAAATTATTAGTTTCATTTTTAAAACTCTACAACATGCCAGTAATGACTTACAAAAAACTAGTATTTTATTAAGTAATCATTTGATGAATAGACTATGAGACTTAAGATATAAAAATTTATTGAATCGGTTTATTAAATAAGACCAAATAATTTGCAAAAAAGATGGATTTCAATAACTATTTTAAAAAACAAATGACAAATGATAATGAAGCGTGATTATATTAAAAAACTTTATAAAATTTAAAGTCACTAAATAATTCAGTTTTTCAAAAAAGGCAAGGAGAGTGAATAAATATTTGGAATCATTTGTGAAAAGTTCAGAAAATTAGAGAGAATTAGATAGATAAATAAATAAAAAGATGAATAAATATTCTTTTAATTTTATGTATTTTTATATTTTATGAAAAAAAATTCTTCATGAGGGTGCCCCCAAATAAATTTCGATACGGGGCCCCGCCAAGGCACGCTACGCTCCTGGTCAGGGGCGTAACTACCGCCGTATCACCCGTATCAAAAATACGGGGCCCCCGGCCCAGGGGGGCCCCAACGTTCGTAAGCAAATATTATTAATAAAAAAAAATACTTTACAAAAAGTAAATTAATTGTGAATGTTCAATGAAATTTAATGTCATTAAAAAAGAACGGAAGAAATGTAAAATTATTATTTTAAAGTCTATTTTTTCCGGGTCATGGGGGCCCAACCTGCCCAAATATTAATAGAATCTTATGAATTTTTATCTTATTTCACAAATAATAAAAGTTAAAATAATCATGAAAACTTTCTTGCAACTAAATTTAATTTCGAATAAAACATGAGCGTGCAGAATGTAAAAATATAACTTTAGAGGGTTGCGATAGAATAGAAAACTAGTATTTTATTAAGTCATTTTGTGCAAATTAAAAAATTAAAATTAATTCAACAGTTTGCTAAATGTAACGAAAAATTAGCAAAGGAATGGAGCGTAATAAATAGCAACCCGTAATCTTGTTTCAAACTCAATATATAACTAATTGCTAATTATACATATTAATTTCTCAAACTAAACAAATATCAGAGACTTCGACTCAATTAGTATGTTCGAATAATTACAACTAGAGTCATTTAGCAAAACACCTGTCTTCATGAAACTTTCGTATAAATACAGTAAGGTCATCTCTGTTAATTTTTATAACTCTTTTATAACTCTCTAAAAATGTTTAAAATATGAAATTCAATATTTATTATATTGTTGCCAAAATTCAATACTTTTGCTTACAATTTTCCAGAAATAATTTTTGCAAACAATTTACCCAGTTGCAACCGAAAATGCTGAAAGAAGTTATTCAAAAATAAAACTGATAAAAAATTAGCTAATTAGTTGTAAGCCTTAGGGAACTTTGCTTGTATTTCCCGATATGTGTAAATAATCGACACAATAAATCAGAATGTAGATTCATTCCAAATTTTTATGATTTTTTAAAAGAAAAAGAGTTCCGGGGGATATATTCCGAACAGTTCTTGATTTTGAAACGAGTGCAAAAATTTTAGCACTCATTTTCCTAATTTCAAGGAATCGGCTCAGCCTATCGTTTTAAACAAACATTTTCTGGCAAAAAATATAAACATTTCTTTCGGGAAGTTAAATATTTCTATGATACAGGAACAGCAGTCAGATCATTATTGTTCATAGAAGCAGAAACTTTATCAAAAATATAGCTAATATAAGCTATAAATGATTTAATAAATGTGTAGATTGAATTTGAATTGTTTGTAACGCTTGTTTTGGAAAAGAGATAGATAAATATTGATAATAAGTAAAATTAGAGAAAATTCTGCCCTGCATTAGGGGGCCCCCAAAAAAAATTTTGATACGGGGCCCCGCCAGTGCACGCTACGCCCCTGCTAATAAACTACTCAAGGCTGCAAAACTATCAACACCTGAAGTCGAAAATAGCAGCGTCATAGAATATCCTGTATACATCAAACAAAAGGTTGCAGCTACAAGAAAACTACGTAGTATATGGCAGACCTCTCGGTCTCCTGACGACAAAAAACGACTAAACAAGGGCTACAGAGATTTAAAAATAATATTGCCGGAAGACAATAATAAAAAGTTTCAACACTTAATCGATAACCTAAATGCAACTAAGGATTCCAACTATTCACTGTGGAGCTTTACCAGAAAATTTAAACAACCTAAAATTACCTTTCCGCCTATGAAAATGAATAATTATACTTGGGCAAGAAGCGACGAAGCAAAGGTCAATGCATTCACCGAGCACTTACATAATATCTTCTAGCCATTGCCTCAATCATGTAGATCTTATGACAAACAACAAATCCACAATTACCTACATAATGCATCACCAATTCCAGATAACGCACCGCTGCGTTTTACACCCTCAGAAGTACAACTGGAAATAAAAATGGCCAAAAAACGCAAATTTCCAGGTTATGATCTCGTAACTATCCACATGCTAAAAGAACTTCCTTCTATTCTGACAGTAAAAATTTTCCCGCGTGCATGCAAAATTGCTAAGGTAATTCTCATCTTTGAGCCAGGCAAAAACCCCGGACTTATGAACTTCTACAGGCCTATAAGTCTTCTTCCAGTTTTATCAAAAAAATTTGAGACATTGCTATTAAATAAAATAATGCCAATACTTACAAGGCGGACCCGCGCGTTGCTTGTCTGAGATTTTGATAAAATTTGGCTTTATGGTTGATTTTATGCCCAAACTGGCCGTGGTAAAATATAAGAGGCCTATGAGGAGCGGTTATTATAAAAATTAACTAGTGGTGTATGACATCGTGCCTTAAGGCTAATTGCTAGAACTTCCCGTACCGTAACAAAATGTTCGAGGAATAATAAATGTTTTCAAATAGATTATTATAAATATTGTAACTTTGTATAATGTTTATAAGAATTGTATAAACAGAATTATTAAGTTGAGATTATTTGTTTGAAGTATATTAGAACAGAATTAAAATTAAAATTTGAATTATTTTCGATATACAAAAAAAAAATTTTTTCTAAAAGCAATTACTTTGTTAAAACAAACAGAAAGTTTTTTGAATCATTTTAATTGGACGCTTAGTTCTCTAAAAAACTGCTATTGTTTGCACATTTAGCTCTGATCTTCGAACTGGCTGGACCTGCTTTTGCCAAAAACTATTCCCTCTTCTTTTAATCGGTTACTCCGTTCTCTCAAAAACTCGATTTGTATTTTCTGCAATCTTTGTTCTGTATCTCCATACCGGCTAGTCCTGCCTTTGCCATAAACTGATCAGCGCATCTCCCTATCGATTGGAATCAAATGTTTTTTGAACCATTCAAAGCGGTTGATCCGTGCGCCCGAAAACGTGGACGAAAAAATGCGGATACATCCATTTTTTCTGAGGTATGCCAAAATGTTCAGAAATTTTCAAAACGTCTAGAAATGCAAAAATTTTCATTTTCGATTTTTGGCCTACTACTATAACTACCCTACGGGAAGTTAATTAAATCATTTTTGCAGCGCTCTGTACACAGAACATGAAACGTTCTTTCTTAACAGCTTGAAATTGTCCGAGCGGTAACGGCGGTGAATTCAAATTTTTGCGTCTGTGGTCAAAAGTTCGAATCCCACTCCAGCTGTTAAGGATGGGGTTGATTAGACCCTTTCGGAATAGCTTATTGTATTTGATTCAATAGCTATTCCGAGGATTTTGTAAAATTGAGTATATTTAGGAAACAATTGATGTCATATGCTTGGAAAGCGGCCCAGTCGGATAGTTTCTTGAAGTCCGGAATTCTCAGATCGCTGTGGGAATTAGATACTGAGGTAGGAATTGACTTCAGAAGCACATTAAGGAACACTGGCTGCTATTAATAAAGTATTTATTTGCACCAATAACCTATAAAGGTGCGCCGCGCCCACACCTAACAAACGAACACGATCGAACATGACGAACAAGAAAATACAAAGAAGAACAAACACGAACACGAACGAAAGCAAATCATTCCAAACGAACATAAACAAACGCCTCAAAGTAGTGAGTGCTTGAATCTTTTTTATACGAGCATGTTTCGTGAAACGTCAGTGGACAAAATTGTTTGTCATTTGTTTTATGTAATGACATGTTAAATGTAATGTGGAAAAACAAGTGCATGTCAGATTGAATTTTACGGTTTATTAAGACGCATTCGCGTTAGACGCTTACGTGCTGTGAGCGTGCTTACATGTCATTTTCATCTTTTGACTTGGTGCTGTGAGTGTCACATAAGTACGCTCATGGCTGAGTCGTAGAATCATCATAGCATGTTCGTAGCACATACTTTGCGCTCATATATGCTCACGCCATAGAGATAGAGCAGTGAAAGCGTAAGCGTCAGTTTTTACTATCTGTCAAAACGAATGCAACTTAAGCATAAACTAACCAAATTTCATTTATATATTAATTGTTAAATTATTTATAATCCCGCATAAATGGCAAGCTGTAGATCACAATTATTTTTTAATATTAATTAATTTTAAATTTAATTAATTTTAAATATTTCTAAATTTTAATTTTAATATTAATATTAATTAAGCATAAGCTAACCAAATTTCATTTATTTATTAATTGTTAAATTCTTTATAATTCCGCAGAAATTATTTTTATTAAATTATTTTTTAATATTAATATTAATATTAATTAATTTTAAATTTAATTGATTTTAAATAATTTTAAATTCTAATATTAATATTAAGTGAGCATAAGCCAATCAAATTTCATTTATTTATTAATTGTTAAATCCTTTATGATCCCGCAAAAATGGCAAGCTGTAGACCACAATTATTTTTTGTTGAGCTAATTGATCCAGAAAGTAATAAAATTTACACAATTACTGTTACCGCCAGTTGCCGCCATGTTGATGGTTATTGACGTTCACAATATCCAAAAAGAACGAAATTTAGTTGTTGATTCTAAACGCTTATCGACCATCTCAAACACTAAAAATTGACCAACATGTTTACAACAGAAAAGATTTCGCTGCGTTCATCTACGTCGGATCCTGACCTAATGCAGGAAGTGTTATCATCTAGTAATAATGCATCTACATGTCTCTCTTAACCACAATCAGATGTCAAAAAACCTCCTAATTTATGGCAAATAGTCAATTTCAAAAAAAGAAAAACATTATTTGAACCATTAGGAATAGATGTCAAAATCTAGAACAGATTTTTGGCCCTTTCAACAATAGACACAGCAAATGATGAAAACTTAGTTAAACCGGCCACTAACTCTCTAGTTAGTAAACTCCCTCCAATATTTATTTACTGAATTGAAGATATTAATGATATGTCTGCGGCGGCACCCAAGTGCAGTCCTGCAATTAGTACGATTCTGCCGTACCACGTGCTTGTCCTGCATGATGCGACGGTCAAATAAAAGAGGAAAGACCAACGGCAAAAGGCCTCTTCCACCGTCAACCGCCAACAAGGACAGACCAATACATAAATTGTATTAATATTCAACTATAATAAGCAATAGTGAATAAAATCAAAACTCTTGTTATTCAACAACCACTTCAATGGTGACACCCGACGTGAGCATCCAACGTGACAAGGTCAGGTGAAGCATAACTAGTATCTACCTGGCGTAACAAAACATACAAGAACATACATAAGTGCATACAATCTATGGCTATTGATTTTTTATTCATATCAATAGTTCTCGAACAAAGTGGAAGAGCATTAAATCGACAACAATTGCCGCATATTTTAATAATATTACATAGTTTATTCACCAATCTGTCTTCCAAGAACAAGCAAATCAACATTTATTTCTACCAGCGACGAGCTACATCGCAAAAGGCCACATATACTCAACCGCTAACTCACCAGCGAAGGGCCACATACACTCAACCGCTAACTCACCAGTGAAGAGCCACATACACTCAACCGCTAACTCACCAGCGAAGGGCCACATACACTCAACCGCTAACTCAACAGCAAAGGGCTACATACACTCAACCGCTAACTCAACAGCAAAGGGCTACATACATTCAACCGCTAACTCAACAGCAAAGGGCCAAATACACTCAAACGCTAACTCACCAGAGAAGCGCCACATACACTCAACCGCTAACTCAACAGCAAAGGGCCAAATACATTCAGCCGCTAACTCACCAGCAAAGGGCCACATACACTCAACCGCTAACTCAACAGCAAAGGGCCACATACATTCAGCCGCTAACTCACCAGCGAATGGCCACATACACTCAACCGTTAACTCACCAGCGAAGGGCCACATACACTCAACCGCTAACTCACTAGCGAAGGCCCACAAAACCTGTAGCTCATCAGCAACATCGGAACATCAATCGACAGGAATTGCAGCAACTAACCAATGCAGAATGCACTAAAAGCAACTCTATTGTGCCATGAGAAACATTTATGGACAGACGCTTTATCGTAGTTATTGTTGAGCCTTAGAACATCTGAGAGACTTATAAGCTGGATATATATACCCAGCCTAAATCTTTCTCCAAAGAAATAAGTGGACAAAATCAAGCCAGCTCATACAAAGCTTGAATAAACATAATATTAATTTACAGAACACAACCATTTTTTTTCTTTCTCCATAGGGGGGCTGTGCGGCGGCACCTAAGTGCAGTCCTGCAATTAGTAGATCCTACCGTACTACGTGATTGTCCTGCATGATGCGCACGCATCAAGACGGCCGAATAAAAGAGGAAAGACCAACGGCAAAAGGCCTCTTCCACCGTTAACCGCCAACAAGGAGAGACCAACACATAAATTGTATTAAAATTCAACTATAATAAACAATAGTGAATAAAATCAAAACTCTTGTTATTCAGCAACCACTTCATGTTAAATTATTTAAATGAAATAATTCCGCACGATCAATATTTCCTGAGAAGTTTAGCTAACAATACATTTAAAATTATATGTAATTCTGTTCAACTTTATCCAGACATCTAAAAGAAACTAACGCCGTATATCATACATATCAATTGAAAGAAGAGAAGGCTTATAGGGTTGTTCTTAGAAATGCACACTTCTCAACAAACACAGATTCAATTAAATTAGAACTATTAAAACAGGGACGTGTCGTACGTAATATCCCAAATATTAGACATAGAATAACAAAAGGACCTCCTAATATGTTTTTTGTTGATCTGGAACCAAATAGAAATAACAAAATTATTTATAATATTTACAAATTATTCAACTACATAATACGCGTTAAACCACCGAGAAGTCTAACAACATAATACAATGCTGTCAACTCTTTAATCACACCAAAAAATACTGCAATAGACCATTTGCTTGCCTAAAATGCGGTGATACAAAAGCTTGTACCAAAGATCCGAATGGTCCGGCATCTTGTTATTTTTGCGACGGCGCTCATCCAGCTAATTATCGCGGTTGCATTTACTTTCAAACAATTAAAGAACAAAGAGCTTATGCAACAAAACACCATTATAATAAATATGTTATCCACGTTAGTCAACAACATAAGCAATGGCAAAAATAATTAAAATTGCTGAATGGAATGCCTAGGATTTATTACCTCACAAAAATGATGTAGAATATTTTTTTTAAATTTAACTTAATAGATATCTTATTAATCTCAGAATCACATTCTACAGAAAAAAATTACTTTAAAATTTATAACTACACTACTTATAATTCAAATCATCCAAGTGGCAGGGCTCGCGGCGGTTCGGCTATATTAATCAAAAATAATATAAAGAATTTTGCCCTACCAAATATTTGTGATGATTTTCTACAAGCAACTCAAATTTCTGTTGAAACAAATTTATATATTTTTTGTGTTTCTGCTGTTCATTGTCCGCCAAGATTCAAAATTCCTTGTGCTCAGTTTTCTTAATTTTTCTCTCAATTAGGTAATAAATTTATCATTGGTGGTGACTTTAATTGTAAACATATTGCCTGGGGTTCTAGACTGACTACAGCCAAAGGTAAGATACTTCAAGAAGCTATAGGGCAAAATAACCTCTCCTTTATTTCAACTTGTAGTCTAACATATTGGCCTTCTGACCCTACTAAAGTTCCAGACCTTTTAAATTTTTTTATTGTGAGAGGTACTGATCATTCAAATCTTAATATTGAATCTAGTTTCGATCTTTCTTCTGATAATTCTCCAATACTTATTACGTTTAGTACATTTCCTACTCGAGCTAGCAATAATCACACAACAAACTTTCTAACTGGACACAATTTAAATCCATACTTGATTCAAAATTATTTTCAAAATCTAGGACTACAAGCGTTATCGATATAGAAAATAAAATAGAATATTTTAACCAAGCAGATCTCCCCGAATGTTATTCCAAGAAATGATAATCTATTAATTCCGCAAGAGATTAAGAAGCTAATTGCACAGAAACGAAGAGCAAGGCGTATCTGGCAACATTCTCATATATCAACGGATAAGTCATCCCTTAATCATCTCAATAACATGCCGAGGAAAAAAATGAAAGAATGGAAAAATTGTACATTCAGGTCGTATATACTGCAGCTAAATAGGTTCTATAATTCCATATAGAAAACAAAAAAAAAGATGAAAAACATATCTTTGCCGGGTATGGACAAAATTACTCCAAAAATGATAAAAGAATAGCCTACAAAAGGTATTTTATATATAACATATATTTACAACGCCATCCTTTAATATAATTATTGGCCTACAACGTGGAAGACTGCAGAAATTATTATAAAATTTAAACCAAAAAAAAACAAACTAAACCAAAAAAAACTATCACACTGCTAGTTCCTACCGTCCTACCAGATTTTATCGATATTATCGAAAATTTTAGAGAGACTTTTGTTGCAGGGATTGTCAGAAGATCATCCCAATGATAGTTGGATCCCACACTACCAGTTTTGCTTCAGAAAAGACCACTCTACAAATCATCAATGCAACAGAACGGTGTCTCGTATTCTTGAAGCCATGAATAGAAAGGAACACAGCGTAGCCGTATTCTTAGATGCCAGCCAGTCTTTTGATAAAATTTGGCACTCAGGATTCATATATAAAATCAAAACAACTTTTCCAAACTACTTCAATATTCTAAGCTCATATTTGCTCATATCAAAATTTAGAATTAAAATAAAAGATGTGACTTCGAGCATTAGAAATATAGAATGCGGGGTACCACAGGGCAGTGTGCTAAGCTCAGTACTTTATCACCTTTTTACAAGCGATATGCCCCCAGATAATATTCTAACCATATGCACTTACGCCGATGACATAGCTATAATTTCATGCAATTCTGATATTACAACAGCAACTTGACAGTTACAAAATTATTTATGTAGTCGCGAAAAATGATTTTTAAAATGGAATATCAAAATCAATATCAAAAAATCTCAGCACATAATTGTTTCACTAAAACACCACAACAGTCCACCTATCATCATGAACATTCAATAATTCCACTATGCAAATATGTCAAATATTTAGGCATGCACATTGATTCGAAATTGCCATCGAGAACGGACATCGAAAATAAAAAAAAACAAATCCAACTGAAAATAAAGGATTTTCACAGGCTTTTTGGGAGGAAATCTCTCTCGATAACACCATTCAAAGGTGCCAGAACAAAATTCTGCGTATCCTAACTAATACCCTTTGGTATATTTCGAACTTTTGCCTACATAAGGATTTGAAAACCTCTACAGCCAACGAAATGATCAAAATTAGAAGTTCATCTTTCAACAATAAATTAATCCGGCATACAAATCCTACTATTCAAGCGATTCACAGACCGTTAAAAAGACTAAGCAAGAAATGGCCTTCCGATCTACTACACACCTAGCCCAATATCTGCACGCGCCCTGACTTAGTACGCGACATATATCATCACGTCATAGTTCATTTATGTTGTTATTTTTGTATTACTGTTTTTATTTTAACTTTTTTTATTTTATATTCAATTTATTGTATTTTTTTGTATTTTTTCTTTTTTTGCACATATCAATTTTGTAAATAAGACATTAAAGTCTTGATCAATAAAAATAAATTATAACAAAAAATATATAATGTATATTTAAACTTGTAATTCAAATGTCCCGCCATTATTATTAGTGAAGTTGGTAATAGTGTTTTCTCTCACCATTTCTATATCTATATATCCACCATTTTTATGTTTATGCAAAAATATGTAAAATATATTCTCTTGCCCATAGATCGCGAATCAATCAACATTAAAATAAATTTAGTATATTTGAAGAAATTGTTTTATTGTGACCACTATTAGGTTTTATTATTTAAAGTGGCGGAAAAGAGAAAAATTATTTAAAGTGATCAAATTTACATAATTTATCAATAACAGCAATATCACATAATAATCACAGTAATAATTTACAAATTTGCATTCAATCAGCTCTACCTGAATTATTTGAAAAATTAATTTATAGTAGAATAGAATTTTAGTTTAGAAACACCCTGATTAATCAACAACACGGTTTCATAAAGGGTAGGTCTACAGCTACCAATCTCATGACATATGTACATATCTCAGGACATATGTTGAATATATAATGCATCGACTTGAGAACAGAATGTAAACACACGCTATATACATAGACGAAGCTTTTGATTTCAGTGAAGCTTTTGATTTGGTTAATCATGATGTGCTCTTGATGGAGCTTAATAAAAATGGGATTTATGGCCGGTTATATGATTGGTTTGAATCCTATTTGAGAGGTAGAAAATTATGCGTGAAAATAATTGACTTCATATATGATGAATTTACGATTTCTTCAGGAGTGCCGCAAGGATCTCATTCTGGACTATTGCCGTCTGAGTTTTCTTTATTTGCGGATGACTCTAAAATATACAGAGGAATAGCATAAGGGACAAAGGTAATTTGTGTGCGCTCCAGAAAGACTTAAATCTATTACCTAGATGGTGTGAAATAAATAAATTTAAACGGAATGCGAGTAAATGCGCAGTTATTAAATTTTGTCGCTGTAGTGAAAGCTACTCTAATCATCGATACTTCACAGCAGAAGAAGTACTTCCGCAGGTGGATTGTATCTATGATTTGGAAGTATAAATAGATAGAAAGCTAGCATTCAATGGCCACTTGAACAACATTGTGTCAAGGGCAAATAGTATACTCGGTGCTATGCTCAGAAACAGTGTAGATTTTCAAAATAATGCTACCCTGAGTGTACTATTGATACCTTAGTTAGACCTATATTAGAGTATGGATGTATAATTTGGGATCCGATTTACCAATACCAGATTGACAGAATTGAATCTGTCCAGAGAAAAATTGTCAATCATGTAAGATTCCACACTGCACATACGGACAAACAATTTTTTTTGATGTACCGACAAGTTGCGGAACATTGCTCACTATATTTGTTTGTGCTTGTTCGTTTTCGTTGTGGCGTCCACACTATGCTCGTTGCCACTTGTTCTAGTACGTATATTCTTGCTTGCTCATGGACGTGCCTTAACACTCAGAAAATACTATAAACTCACACGAAAAAATTGAACCGCGTACATGAATAAGCAAGCGAGAGCATAAACGCCAATGATTAGCGCTTATATACAAATCTTCTAATTTTGTCAGAGAAAAAGTATTGTCCGTCTCCGACAAATGCAGCTTGCTCGCGCTATTCATTGTCGTTCTGGAGCGGATACAAGCTTTAAATTTTTTTTACTATTTTTATTTCATTTTTATAACTACATGAGTAAATAATATTAAAATTAATTTAAATTTTAAATTATTTTTTTATTTTTCTCTAAATTCTATAATAAAGTACCCTTTAAAGTCTGTATAAAAATGATGTGATACCAGCAGAATTAATGTGAAACATTGTAATTTCATATTAAAAACAACAATAATAAGAATGAAAAAATATAATTTATTTGCATATAAAAACTAATATAAGTTTTACAATTGACTGAATGATACTTAAAAATACGACAAATATAAAAATAAATTTCAGTGAAGACATTTTAAAATTTCTCTTGTTTTTACGATAAGTCCATAGTCCATTGTAAAACTTTGTTGAATTGTAAAATTAGTTTCTGTATTCAAATAAATTATGAGTTTTTCACCCTTCATCGATGATACATGCATCTTGGCGCACAACACGAATCCAGAACTTACATCCGGTGCCTCCAACAATACCTATATCTCATAGAAAAGTGGCTCACTCTCTGGAGAATGAATATCAACAGTCAAAAATCTAAGCATCTCACGTTCACACTCAAAAAAGAAATCTGTCCACCCGTAACAATATTTGGAAAAAATATTCCACAAGAAACATCTGTCAAATATCTCGGTCTTCATCTAGATAGTAAGTAAAAATGGAAAGTCTATATTATGAAGAAAAAACGACAAATCGAATAGAAAATTAAACAACTCTACCCAATCCTAGGGCCTGAATCACATCTCACAATCCACAATAAGCTTTTTATACAAATCAATATTAAAGCTCATATGGACGTATGAGATTCAGCTGTGGTGATGCGCTAGCAAATTTAACATGAAAATCCTGCTAAGAACACAAAACAAAGCCATTGGGCTCTGTCACCCAGACATGTTCCAAGCAGGCTTCTCCATCAGGATACCAACATGAATACGGTGCAGGAAGAAATACTTCGATACTCCAAGAAACATGATGAAAGACTGGCCGAACATTCGAACGACCTCGCCAGATAACCACTTGAATACTTGAAAACAACCTTCCCAAACGACTAAAACACAAACACCAGCCACATTTGAGTTTAAAGAGTAATATGCATCAAACACAATCTAGTTCTTATAGTAATGTGGAATTAACACAGGTTACAATTAAAATTAATCATAGCGCTTATATCAATTAGCACAATCCATTATTTACTGAATTTACATACAGGCACTAGTAAATCTTTATGTATAATAAAAAAAGAAGAATTAACTTGTTGAATTATTTACACTTATTTCGAATGAAACAACAGTTATAAATGTCACTATGATTATAAACAACGCTATGCCCCCCGAAATGGAGACACGTGATTAGCAGTATAAACTTGTGTGCAATGCAGGTACTGTCGCATGTAGAAACACTATTATTTACACTTTTACTTATTATGCTAAAAACGCGCAAGTATAAACCTTAATCAAGGTTTTAGAATTTATTGTAAAAGTATAATATAAGTATTTTGAATTGTATCCCCTTATGGGGATACGTTAAGTGATATTATAGTTTCCATTTATAAAAACACTTCAAGAAAATAATAATATGCCAAGTTCAAACTGCGAATTCGATGAAGGCCAATTGAAGAACAAAATCCAATCTACCACAATGTCAACTAATTTGAATTTCACACTTTTCAACTTAAAGAAGAAAGAGCTTTTCGAGCAGTAAGTAGATATATCCACCATTCAACACCCATCGAAGAAATCAAATCAGAACTGCTCAAATCGGGATACGTAGTAAGAAACATAAGTAATATTAGAAGTAAATATGATAATGAACCACTTAACTTGTTCTATATTGACTTAGAACCAGCTGATAATAACAAGTATGTATTAAACATAACTAAAATTTAAAAACTCTATTATAAAAATTGAACCATCTAGAATTCACAAACAAATAGTACAATGCGGTCGTTGCCAACAATATGGTCACACCAAAGCATATTGCCATCATATCCATCGTTGTTTGAAATGTTCTGATTCTCACGAGACTGCCAAGTGTAAAATAGAGCCTCATCTTCCAGCCAAATGTACCTTATGTGATCTAGACCATGTTTTGAGTTATAAAGGTTGTCCCGTATATCAATTTATACGCTCAGAAGTATAAATGTCCATTTAACCAAAATGCGGTTTACTCAAATCCGACTTACGCTCAACATACTACCAAAACAAATAAAAAACAAACATTTTCTACAAACGCCAATCGTTTAAATCCTAACAACGTATCCTACGCCGATGTTACTAAAAATACTTATAAAAAACAATATTAAATACCACGCCCTCCCCCCTTTTCAAACAGAGACTATGCAAGCTTATTTTATCTCAGTGAAAACCAAACATTTTAGAATAACACCGCCAAGACAAAAAATTTTAGCCGCTGATTATACTTCATTTTTCAACAGATTAGGCAATAAATGCATTGCCGGAGGCGATTTTAACTGCAAACACACATCATGGGGATCTAAACTAACTACTACCAAAGGAAAATAACTATTAACATCTAAAAATCAAATAATTGCTTCACATATAACTACTAGTTGACCAACATGCTGGCCAACCGATTTTAACAGCATTCCAGATTTGCTTGATTTTTTCCTAATAAAAGGTATTCCAACTTCGCATTTCATTACTGAACCTAACTTTTATTTGTCTTCCGACCATTCCCCAATTATTTTAACCTATTTTTCAAGTCCGATTCCTGTTTATCGTTCTTGCAGTTTATTTAATAAATTTACTGAGTGGAACAAATACAGAATAATTATAAATTCAAAAATTAAGCTAATTCAATGTCCCAAACTCGCTGATGTAATTGACAATCAAGTTTTATTTTTGAATAAAACTATTAATGAAGCATGCGTTGAAGCAATACCAAGTATCCCACCACAAAAAGATAATCAAGTAATAACATCCGACATTAAAAGATTAATAGCTGCAAAGAGGAACGCCAAGCGGAGGTGGCAACAAACTCATTGGCCGGAGGACAAAAAAAGTAGTTTTACCCAAATTAACAATAAATTAAAGAAAATTATCGTTATTTGGAAGAATGATTCCTTTAATTCATAGGTTTTGCAGTTAAATAAATACGATGTGTCTACTTGGAATCCTATGAAGAACAAACATAAACCTGTAATGTCAAAATCGCATCTCAAGGTTTGCTATCAGAACTACATAACTTGGGCAAAAAGTGACGCTGAAATGTGCAAAGCATTTGCAGAATACTTGCTTGAAGTTTTCAAAAAACAAAACTTGTCAGCAGATATTGAAATATTGAATAACCTTCAAGGAAATCACCAAACACCTACCATACGACCTTTTAATACAAGCGAAATCAAAATCATCAAATTAAAATAAGCCCCCAATCAGTAACGATAAAGTCTCTCCTAAAATGCTACAAAAACTTCCACCAAAATGTTTCTTAATTATCACAACCAGTTTCAACTCCATTCTTCAATTTAACTACTGGCCATCTATTTGGAAGAATGCAAAATCATAATGATTCCAAAACCAAACAAAGATTCAACTGACGTATAATCTTACAGACCTATAAGCCTTCTTCCATTCTTATCAAAAGTATTCGAAAAACTTATATTACAAAGACTATTAGAAGATCATCGCGAAGAAAACTGGATACCTAACCACCAATTTGGTTTTAGAAGACATCATTCAACATTTCAGCAATGCAACAGAATGACCAACTCAATCCCACTGCCCAATCCAAAAAAGAATTTTGTGTAGCAGTTTTTCTTGACATCAGCCAGGCCTTCGACAAAGTTTGGCATATGGAATTATTATACAAATTAAAGAAAACATTTCCAAAATATTTTACGATTTTGAAATCATACTTATCTAATAGAACTTTTCAAATTAAAAAAAAATGAAGAACTCTCTTCTCCAAAACCAATTCATTCCGGTGTTCCGCAAGGTAGTGCTCTCAGTCCAATATTATATCTGCTATTTACGAGTGATATGCACTCGATCCAACATTAACAATGAGCACATATGCTGATGACATTGCTATTATCTCAAGTCATAAAGATGTGATAACAGCTACCTTTTTACTTCAAAATTATCTGGCGAAAATAGAACTATGGCTAGATAAATGATAAATGGAACATAAAAACTAAACTAACTAATTAAATCTTAACTAACGTTAAGAAATCTCAACACCTCATAATTTCATTGAGAAACCACACAAGACCTGCCTTGTATTTAAATAAGTTGTGGGGACCAGATGGCGCACTCAATATATCCGGTATATATATACGGTAATCGATCTCTTTCACCGAAACCATTCATATATATATATATATATATATATATATATATATATATATATATATATATATATATATATATATATATATATATATTTGAATAGTCTTGAATTTGATGTTGATATATATGTTTAATTTGAGTTTAATATTCGGGCGTAACATCAATAAAAATAGTATGAGTTTTTTTAAAAAATTTATTTATTTAAAATCCATACGTTTCGGCTAGCATCTTAGCCATCATTCAGTGGTAATCAAGTTAACTATAAAAATTGAAACTAAATAAATTATATGAAAGGAAATTTCATGGAAAAACAATAATAATAATAATAGTAATAAAACACTCACAATTTTGTATCCTAATATAGCATATGAAACCATTATTAATCCATGGTATGAGTATGTGCACATTGATAAGATATGTATTTTTTAACACAAACATCACAAATGGTAAAACACACTAATAATCATGATAACTTGACAAGTTGTCGAAACTATGTATTTACTCTTCGGAGTTTAGGATAGAAATGTCACAACTTTCTCAAAGTAGTTTTCAGCATGTGTTGATATTTTTTGGAAAATTTAAAAGGCGATGGGATTTTGTTATTTTTTAAGGAATTTTGACACGCTATTAAGAAACCACGTATTCGCTTCGTTCAGGGCCGTATTGTCAAAGCGTTTGTTTATTACTTTGTCGTTATGTAATTGTAAAAACAACCCCTCAGCGAATCTTCTTTTAATTGTATTCTCTTCAAAATGTAAAATTTTAGGGTTAAAAAAATCGATATTATGATTTAAATTTTTAATATGCTCAGTTAACATTGTTTTAAATTGTTTGGGATTTTTTGAATTATTTTTGTGTTGATTAAGGCGTTTACTCAGGTTTTGGCTAGTTTCTCCAATATAAAAGAGTCAAATATAAGAGAGCCTAAGAGAATAATAAACTCAAATTAAACATATATATATATATATATATATATATATATATATATATATATATATATATATATATATACAGTAGGCCCTCGCTTTACACGGCACTCTGGGTACACGGTTCCCATACTACACGGAGCTAAAAATCCGACATCCCTCCGACTACACGGACTTCTTATTACACGGTATTTGGTCAACAGCCCATAAGTTCGTTGTGCAAAAGGGTATTGATGTAAATTTTGTTATCGACTTTTATCTTTTAGACATGCCTGATTGTATAATAGCCGCCTAAGAACACGTTTGAGCTGACTACTGCGTCGCGCCAATTTTTGAATAAGGTGTCAATGTCCTACATGTCATTTCGTCCGTATTTCTCCTACTTCAAGTTGTATTTCTTGGTCTCCATACAACGCGATAAAAATGGTGCGATTTGTACCAACTCTGAGTCTCTCATAGCACGGTTCCCATACTGCACTATGTAAGGTTCCATAGAACTCTCTACGAATTAGCCTGAATTGTATGTTAAATACGAGTTTCTTATAGCACGGTTCCTATACTGCACGGTACGCACTTGCCGCGTAAAGCGAGGGTTTACTGTATATATATATATATATATATATATATATATATATATATTCTATATTCTTAGGACTTTGTTTGTGAATGTGTTGGTCATTAATTAATTAATATTACTCGTTTGTTGTAAATTTGTCATTGTATTGTAAATGCTGTTTCTTAGTTACTTATAATTGTAAAATACTTTTTATGTATAATAATTTTTACATTTATATCATGTCACTACTAATTTTAATTGTTATATAAAAATGTGTTTATGATGTATTTGAAAATATATTTTGTACTTCATATATTTTGTTCTCATTTCGAATATAAGAAATTCTTTAGGTTTTCTTTTACTGTATTACGTATACAAACCATATCTAGAAAAAAATCCAGCGGGTAATTTACATACTGTATATGTGCTGCCATGTTGTGATCAATTCGTAAATTAAAATGGGTGTAACGTCAAATGGCCCAGTTAACGATCTATTTATGCTTATTTATCTATGCTTATTTATACCCTGCGTTTATGTAGGTGTACCAACAAAGATAGACATAAATCTTTAACAGTAAGGTGTAGAAATTATGCAGCAGTGAAAATATTTACTATTTTCATTATTGAAATGTGTTGATATATATATATATATATATATATATATATATATATATATATGATTTAGTAGTTGATTTTGATGTTGAAATATATGAGTGAGTTCTTGAGGGCGATACATCAAACAAAGAAAAGGCAAAGATTTATAAAATAATCTTTAATTCCAAACGTTTCGACATTCAATTTAATGTCATCATCAGTAAATCTAGAAACAGTATAAAAATTGATATAACTATTAATCATAAAATATGTGGATTGGTATAGAAACTATAGATATAATAGAAGATTTAACAGAACATCAACACTTAACAACAAACAGAATATAAAAGATAGAAAAGGTAATAAAAACTAGATATTAAATAGATAAAAAAGAAAAAAAAGAGAAAAGAGTATATATATATATATATATATATATATATAAACATGTATATATATACATACATACAAGCATATATATAAATGCATGTATATGCCCACGCATCCATATGAATGCATACATGTGTATGTGTAAAGGGACAAACACGCATCCATATAACTTATGTACTCAACGTACAAGTGTACACATATACATATATACACATATATATACAACATAAGTATATACATAAATACATATACACATATACATACACATATACATATTATTGTCTATTCTTAATTATTAATTATTTGTCAGGAATCTATAAATCAAATAACAACACGGTGCAGTAATCTTTAACTCTTATTCAATATCTCCCCAGTCCGTCTCTCCGCGTTCACTCTAAACAACTCTCTGTTTTCGACTTCCTTCTCGCATACCTTCACTCTGTTCGTACAGTCACTATTGCCAACTGCACACGCAAAATCAAGTCTTACCAACCAACCGCACGGACTGTCATGATCCGCGTCATATTCAAACATCCATTCAAACATTCACACAATATATTTCGCTAACAGTTTGGCCAAACCTGACGCCACAATCGCCCTCGATTGACTAACAAAAATCTACTTAGCGAAATATACAAATTCACATCATAATACATTATTTTACAAGTTATTACTACATTAGAACAATATTTCATTTATTTATTATTGTCCTTATACTTACTATCTCTAATCAGTTATTGTCCTTACGCAATCCTAGTCATTCTGCACTATTCATTAACTGTTATTATTCACTTTCACAAATTGTCATTATTCACTTCCGCAAATTGTCATTATTCATTCCACAAATTGTCATTATTCACTTCAACGCTTGACCTAAATTTCTTAAAGTTTCTTTCTACGCTTACTAAAATAACTGATTAATCCTAAAAATAATCGTAACTGTCTAAACGTCTTTGGAACTGGATAGTTTATCACTACACTAGGTCTAATGCCATCCTTAATAACATAATACCTTACACAGACAGTGTGTGTATAAACAAAACTATACTTTCGAATTTTCAATTTTAATTCGTTTACATTCAATGTCTTCATATGCTTAATTACCTCCTTGCTTGATGTACTTTGACAAGCAAACAACTTCACAAACTTTGACTCTCGCGATAACATTCTGGCTGTCACTCCACTGAACCAGTATCTCGTCTTTAATCCATTTATTATACGATCTACTCCAGCATGCCCTAACGGCTCATGTTCGATCCTAATTACATTATCCACCATTTGCTCTAGCTCACACTTTATGGCTTTTATCTCCTCGACTGGGTTTTGCTTCAGAGCCAACACTCTCTCAAATGAGTTTTCTTTCTTCACCAATAGTTCATGACATCGACTGAGTGTATCGACATGTTTCATCCTAGCTGCACTCCGATGTTCCAGCACATAGTTGTAATTCTCTTCAATCCTTTGCTGCAACTCCACTTCTAAAATGTTTCCTACATTGACCTCCTTATCACTATTTCTATCACTAATGTCAGTCACTAATACATTATTATCATTCTCTTTTCGCTCACTAGTCACCTTTTTATCTATGTCAATATTTAAATCTTCATGATTGAGCAACATCGTCGTACTGTCGGGCACCTGTTGCGCAGGCTGCACCGATTGCTCCTCTCTACTGTTATTTCGCCAACAATCTTTCTGCGCGTGGTCTAGCTTTCCGCATGTATAACACGCGCCACTTCCGTCATTTTTAGGCTTGACGCACCTTGAAGCTAAATACCCCATACCTCAGCAATTAAAACATTTCACCGTAGGATACACGCCTTGCGGTTCCATCCTAGGAAACCCTGCTGACTGTATTCTTTCCGGCTGCACCAAACTAACGGCCCGTTCCGCTGGCGTTAGCTCGTTCATAACGCTCAATAGCGTACCCAAATCCTGAAAACGATTCATATTTGCCTGGGCCTGAAGTAGCGGGTTGTCAAACCCATCGATCATGTATGCCAACAGATCGTCTTCGGTAACATCCGCCCTGTTGCCTAGCGCCATCTTCTCCTGGAAGTAGGAGCTAAAGGGTTCCTGTCTACGCCATCTCCGGGCCTCGAACTTTCTCATTCATGTCATGCGATCTTCGCTGTTCTGGAAGAAAGCTGTCATCGCCCTCTTAATTTTGTCGTAGGTATAAGTGGCGTATTCTGCTTTGCTAAAAAACCACGACTTAGCAGCTCCTGTCAATTTAGATATCATTAATACCGCCATCTTTCTCTTAGTCACGTCGTTCGTATCGCGTACGGCTTCAATACGCTTGATCCATGAGTTCACACATTGTTCCGCTGAACCTTCAAATCCTGGCAGCATCGCCAACAATTCACTGCTAGTTATATCCTCCACTTTATCACTATTTGTAGATCTGATTAAATTTATCAGATCTGTCAATGAGAGCAGGCTCAGAGCTTCCGACGCCATGCTTTCTTTATTAACTCCTGTAGCCATTTTATTTTTAAATCTTTAAATTACTCCACAATCCTGCATTTCTCCATACAACTGTTACTGCACCTTAACTAAATAATATCGCTAGCACGCCTTGCTTGCCATATTTTCACCATACAGTTCACCTTAGTCAGCCACGTGCTAAACTAACTTTTATACTTTTCGCTGAAACAAACACAAAATACTACAAAAACACCACACTTGGTCTGATAGCGTCGCACACCTGCTTCCTATCACAACCCTCGTAATTATTAATCCACCTGATTAATAATACACGCACTTGTAATTATTGGAATCACCTATTCCAATTATAATTCTAACTAAAAATCACACACTAATTATCTCCGTAATTATCGGTAATTATCCCGGTAATTATCTCACTTCTGAAACTATTGTCTATTCTCTATAATTAATTATTTGTCAGGAATCTGATTAAATTCATCAGATCTGTCAATGAGAGAAATAACAACACGGTGCAGTAATCTTTTATTCAATCTAACTTTTATTCAATATCTCCCCAGTCCGTCTCTCCGCGTTCACTCTATACAACTCTCTGTTTTCGACTTCCTTCTCGCATACCTTCACTCTGTTTGTACAGTCACTATTGCCAACTGCACACACAAACTCAAGTCTTACCAACCAACCGCATAGACTGTCATGATCCGCGCCATATACAAACATTCACACAACATATTTCGCTAATAATATACACATATATTACTATACATATACATACATACATATACAAATATATACACATATACATATACATATACATATACATACATATATACATATACATATATATACACATATATACACTTTTTTTTATAGAGATGCGAAAAAAAATCTTCATAAGACACCGCCATCGTTGATACTCCGCTGTTCATCCTATAGCAGACAAAGATGGACGGCCGTGTGGAGATTTTTACCCACTAAAAAAACACTCCTTTCCCCTCTCCCCGCAGATGGTATGGGGTGGACTGGATTGGAACCGCGTTAGCATTACATCAATCCAGTCCGTGCTGCGCCTTGCGACGCCTGTTTACGACTACTGGTCCCTTTCTCCGGTTTTAGCACTCAAAAGATGCTGTGCATAAGCTGCTACAGCTGACCAGTTTTCTTCTTGTTTCATCATGTAGGTCACAAGACTTGAGGGGGTAAGCCTGGTGCCTATAATATGCTTGGCGTTGTCACGATAATCCTTCCACCTAGAACATTCAAAGAACGTGTGCTCAGCGTCGTCTATTTTATCTGGACAGTATTTGCACATTGGCGTGCTATGCAATACCATCTTAAAAAGATAGGCATTAAACTGTCCATGTCTTGTCAGTAGCTGGGTTAGAAAGAAATCTGTGTCCCCGTATTGTCGAGAGAGCCAGACGCCAATGTCCGGAATCAGACGCGCCGTTCATCTGAACGTCTCTCCTAACGTCCACCGATTTTGCCACTCTTGTAGCGCTTCATTTTTAATTCTCGACCTTGTTTCTCTGGAATTGTCGCCACCTAATTTAGCGTCGTAGAGTTCACTCTCTCGAAAGCAAGCAAGTCAATCGGTGTGGCTCCTGCTATTACCAGCACGGCTGCTTCTGAGACCGTGCGATAGGCACAGGTAACTCTCAGAGCTCCTCGTGTTTGCACTGCCGCTATTTTGCGCCGATAAGTCTTTTGCTTGAGGATATATTTCTACTCCGTAAAGCAGTACAGAATGGACTACCTCAAGCAGGACTCGTCGTTTTCGGGTTTGTAGTGCCATGCAGTTAGCCATAATCCTTGATAAGTTGGATACCGTCTTGCTAGCTTTTATGCATACACAATCGAGATGTTCACGGAAGGATAGCTTCTCATCCATCATTATTCCCAGGTAGCGCAAGGTCCTTGTCGACGTCAAAGTTGTCTCTCCTATGTCTACAGTGAATGATTTTGGAAACCATTTTTGTCGGGTCAAGACAACCATCTCCGTTTTATGTTTGGCGAGTTTTAGGTGGTGTTTCTCAAGCCAGGTTTCTATGGATTCTACGGTCTTTCGAACGAGTAGTTCAGCCTCCTCAGTGTTGTCCACTACGATTGTAGCTGCGACGTCGTTCGCAAAGCCCGTGAGTTCCACCTGTTACGGCAAGGGGATCACCAGGAGTTCGTCGTAAACAGCGTTTCACAGATCGGCTCCTAAGATTGAGCCTTGGGGTACACCAGCTGTAACCTCGTGTTCTTGATTACCTGCCGTTGTTTCCACTATCAACTTTCTCCCATCGAGGTAGTCGTCTATTAGTCCTAGATTTTCTGGTTTTACGTCAAAATTATGCTCTAGGGCGTGCGAAATATCCTCCCAATTCGCACTGTTAATGGCATTTTTAACGTCGAATGTGAGAAGGAGACACACTTTACGAGCTTTAAGACTACAACTCCATGCTTCTCTTGCTGTTTCCGTTACCTTCCGAATCGCGCCGATCGTCGATCGTCCTTTTTGAAATCCGTGTTGGTTCTTGGCAAAACCTCCGGCGCATTCAATGTTGTTGCGCAGTCTGCATTGAATAAGTTTCTCAAGCAGTTTGCCGGCGGTGTCTAACATGCAGAGTGGTCGAAACGACGATGGTGTTACAGGGGTTTCCTTACCTTTGTCTATTAGGACCAATCTTTGCCGCTTCCAGACCGTAGGAAAGGTGCCGGTTGCCAGACAGGCATTGTAGGCGTTCAGAAGAATATACGGTAATTTCAAGGCTACAGTCTTGATCACTGAGGCTGGGATCCCATCAAGGCCTGGTGCTTTGCCAGATTTTATGGTTTTCACCGCATCTTGGAGTTCCTTGACAGTGAAGGGTGTAGTTTTACTGCTTTCCACGTATTGTCTCCTTTTCCGTGGCGGATGTGTAGGGTATAGTTCCGCTACGATAGAATTCATCAGAGCAGGAGATTTCGGTGCTTCTGATAAAGCTCTACCAAGTCGTTTTGTAACGATTTGATAGGCTTTGCCCCAGAGATCTTTGTCAAGGTCATTGCAAATTTTCTTCCACAATCCGGTTTTAGCTGATTTTATGGCTTCATTTAGGCTCTTTTTCGCCTGTTTGTACTCGTTTGTATACAAATCTTGGTAGGGAAGCGTTTTGCAGCTCTTGTGGGACGGCGACGTAATGCGTGGCATCTTTTCCGTAGTTCTGCTATCTCTGATGACCACCAATATGCTGGACTGTGCACACCCTAATTTTTTGGTCGTGGCATAGAGGCGTTACATGAGGTGACAATAGCGTTCATAGTTTTAAGAAGCGTTTCTTCCGTTTCTCTGCGGGTACTTAGTTTTGGATCAGCTTGAAGAGTAGATGCGTTTTGTTCGAGTGCTGCTCGCAACGCTTCCTGGTCAAGCTTCTTGGCATTCCACCTTCGTTTGCAAAAGTTGCTTGGTCGAATCGGACCGGAATACTAAATGTCACATGTTGATGATCACTGCCACTATACTCTTCAAATACAGTCCAGTCACCAATCATGTTCGCCGTCTTTGGAGTGGCAAACGTAATGTCGAGAATAGATTCCTAATACCTTGGTCTTCTAAAGGTTGTAATACTCTCAGTATTTAACACAGTAAGGTCTAATCTTGCAGCAAAATCCGCCACGTCATTTCCTCTAGTGTCCGAGTATTCGGCGCCCCACTCTGTCGATTTCGCGTTGAAATCACCAGCTACAATGACTTTTCCATCAAATTTGCCGAGAGTGTCTTCTATGCTTGCCATTTTCTGGCGAAATACGCTAATCCCTTCATTTGGTGAAAGGTAGACGCTTTACAGTAGGTCGAGGGAGTGTTGATTCACACGAAACCCTCGCCGCCTCCGTTGTCATTGACGGTGATCTTCTTTGAGCTTGTGATCCATATTGCTGCCGTGCCAGATTTATCTGCAAACCATGATTTATTTTGAATATTTATATATTGCTCGCAGATAAGGCAGATATCGATCTTATCTTCAAAGATACGTTGGCGCAGTAGATTCTGCGCCAAGGCACATCTATTCAGATTACCTTGTAGAAATCGCGTCATTTCTGTTCTCTCGTGGCTTCGGCAAGTGCTACACGGAATGCTTTACAGGTACCGGATCCGGCAACATGGCTCCCGCTGTTTCGATGTTCTTTGTCTACTGTACATAGAAAGCATTTTGGCTTTTCCGTGCAGTCTACAGACTTGTGATTTTTCCCGCCGCATTTGTAGCAACACTTGCTTCTGTCTGGTCCCCCGCATTTATGCGTTTGGTGTCCGAAACCGAGGCGTCTAAAGCAGCGGGCCACTTTAACAACTGGGCGAATGCGACAGTTAACCCACCCAATTCTTATGCGGGCCCCATTTAGGGCTTTGATTGCATTAGCCTCGTCTATCTCACAAAAAGCCGCTCGTTGTCCTCTTGATGTGACTTTGGTCAAGTTCACTCGTCGTATCTCCAGTTTTGTCGTAAAGTCCCGAATGAGTGCTTTGCAAACGTCATTTTTGGTAGAGACATCATCAAGGTCAATAATCTCTATCGTCGTCAGTGGCCTCAGTGATTTCACTGTTCCTATGTTTTCAGTTGCTGCCCTTATCGCAGCTGCAAAGGCTGCACTATCTTCGGACTTGGGACTAATTTTCAGTAATACACTTCCATTTCTTGTCTGTTTGATGGACTTTATGTCCACGCCAGTCTCTGTCGGGTTTACTTTTTCCTTGATCTACTTAAGGATGTCAGCGTACGTTCGTCCTTACCAGAACAGCCTTGGTTCTATGTTTCCTCCAAATTTATCTATGATGGTTGTTTCTGTGCTTAGCACTATCATTTGTTTCGATTTTTCCGGTTTCCGGTTTCTCGGTTTCAATGCCAGGCTATATGCACTGTATATATACACATATATATATACATATAAACATGTACATGTCTATGTACATATATACACACAGAAATATATACATATATATATATATATATATATATATATATATACCCATATATATATATATATACGAAAATAAAAAAATAAAAATGAAACTTACATTAAACATAGTATTTTATATCTAAAAATGTGTACACATCACAGAATTTTGCACTAACATTGATACAACCAACAAGTCGATGATCATGAATTTTTTAGTAAGAAAAATAAGAGTTTTGTTTGGCAAAACTGTGGAATATTTTTTAAGTGTTATTGCACAGACCAGAGGTTATGTTATCTCTACACAACCCGAGGCAAAACTGAAAAAACATATGGTATGAAATTTTGTTTTGAGGACACTATAAGGTTTTTACAATTAACGTAGCAATGTGTGGGTGAGTAAGGCTAGATTTTTATGTTCTGAATTGAATGTGTAAGGTTAGGTAAGGTTTACATATACGGATTTAGTTTTAAACAATTAATAAAAATAAAAAAAAACGAAAAAATAAATTTAGCGACTATATTACACGGGTTTAGTTTTACTCAATGGAAATAAATTTAGAAACGTTATTAAGTATAACTTGGTAATTTTCGCAGAGTAAGGAGGTATCATTTCTTTTGTTTACACTATTTTTAATTAAGGTTATGTAACAAGATTCTGCAAAACGTCTCTGAATTGTGTTTCGTTCGTGATAAAGGATACGGGCATTATAAAAGATAAATGTATGTTTAAAATTTTTGATGTGGTTTGTAATCATCGTTTGGCTTTGGTTACCCTAACCAAACCTTTAGAATTATTGTTATGTTGTTTAAGTTTTTTTATCAGATTTTGTCCAGTTTTACCCATATAAGATGAAGGGCAATTATTACAGTTTATTTTGTAGACAATATTGGACGTCCGTTCTAAGCTAGTGGGTGATTTGAGAATTGAATAAAGGGAAATGAGGGTTAAATTTATATTGCAAGTTAACCTGATGTCTACCTTATGGAAAAGTTTTTTCCACACTGGGAAACGTTCTTTTATATATGGTAGGCAAACGTTGCCTATGTAATTATTGTCTTTAGAATTTTTTTGGGGGAAAAAGAAGAATGCATACTGTTGAGGGTTTTTAGTCTATTGGAGGTGACCTCATCCATCTTTAACACAAATGGGTTAAAAAATATATATCTTATCAATGTGCACATACTCATACCATGGATTAATAATGGTTTCATATGCTATATTAGGATACAAAATTGTAAGTGTTTTATTATTATTATTATTTTTATTATTGTTTTTCCATGAAATTTTCTTTCATATAATTTATTTAGTTTCAATTTTTTATAGTTAATTTGATTACCACTGAATGATGGCTAAGATGCTAGACAAAACATATGGATTTTAAATAAATAAACTTTTAAAAAAACTCTCATACTATTTTTATTGATGTTACGCCCGAATATTAAACTCAAATTAAACATATATATCAACATCAAATTCAAGACTATTCAATATATATATATATACTAGCTGACCCGACAGACGTTGTTCTGTACTCATGTCTACAATTTTTAAATTTTTTATACTAATATTTACTGCTTAGTTAAAAATAATAATTACTGTTTTTTGAATTACTATTTACACCAATATATGAGTGATGTTAAATGTAGAACTATTTCAAATAAAATGATTGTTCTCAATTCCCACAGTTAACACTTTAATTATTCATTTAACAAATATTAAAAAATGTTCAATAAAATTGTATATTAAAAATTATACAGTGCGATTTATAGAACAAATTTATTTCCAATAGCTCAATTTATTTTATTGCATTTAAGGGTTATATAGTATTTTTAGTCATACCTGTAGATGTGGATGTATAAATAAATGATTTTTTGTTTATTCACGACTAAAACATCGATTTTCCAAATTTATCACAATAAAAATGATCGTCTGCCTTTGTGATTTATGTCACAGCATAAGATACACGTGTTGAAAATTGAAATCTTTTAAAAAGGACAACAAATTCAGAAAGAATTAATATATAGCAATCGCGGTAAAGGTGCAATATCACCTTTTATTTTTTTACCCAAAATATATGCTTTAAAAATGTTGCCTATAATTTTTATAATTTCGTACCATATTTTAACTGGCTTTTAGTAATTTTAATATCTAAATTACATTTTTTTCTCCAATAAATCAATATACATTATTGCTTAAGTTTATATTTGAAGTGAATTAATTTGTCAAATCATGTTCACATGTGCTCTATTCAACTTGCAATCAACAAAATTATTGCTCTGTGAATTTTTTTACTGTGCTCCAATTTACTTGATATTTTGGAAATAGGCTAATCTTTATCTTAATTTCAATGTTTTTAACAATTTGCACTCCGTCACCATCCACAGCATTAATTGGATTATTACTCTTTTAATTCTGATTTTATCAGAACTTGTAATACACTATTTTAAATGTGATTAAATGAGCTACAACTTTTTCTATCATTAATTTTACCGTAACTTCTCTTATTGTAAAACGGCGAAGTTTTAAAGGGCTCGAAAGACCTCTGGTTGGACAGCTCCTTAATTAATCATACATCTATCAATATTTGTGTAACGAAAAAATAATAAACAATAATAATTAGTCAGAAAAATACCTCGAATTTTCTTATATATATATACTTTTATACGTATTCTTTCAGAGGTATTATGATGAGAAATTGGTTGTTTTTTTTTAAATGTTTTTTTTTAAATGTTTTTTTTTCATGAAATCATGAGTTTTTTGAGAATCATTTGTACTAAAGTTGTGGTATTTTCTAGAATCCATCAAGATCTCTTAAACCAAGTTAATTCTAGATTGAATACGATTATTTTTAATTTTGGTGGATATGGCACTCAAAGTATTTGATTTAAATGAAAAAAAAAACATTGCATGCGTCCTTTATCTGCATGATAGCTCACTCATTTTACACGCAGAAGTACTCATTTTAAAGCTTATTTTGAGCACTATAAAAACCCATTTTTATATCTAGCCTAATAATGTTCCTAAAACACTATAAAATAACGATTTATTAAGATTTTAATTGATATAATTCTGTTCATTACATGATTTTCGTTAAAATGTATATTTTTGAAGGTGTTAGCAAAAAATGACGTAATGCGTGGCATCTTTTCCGTAGTTCTGCTATCTCTGATGACCACCAATATGCTGGACTGTGCACACCCTAATTTTTTGGTCGTGGCATAGAGGCGTTACATGAGGTGACAATAGCGTTCATAGTTTTAAGAAGCGTTTCTTCCGTTTCTCTGCGGGTACTTAGTTTTGGATCAGCTTGAAGAGTAGATGCGTTTTGTTCGAGTGCTGCTCGCAACGCTTCCTGGTCAAGCTTCTTGGCATTCCACCTTCGTTTGCAAAAGTTGCTTGGTCGAATCGGACCGGAATACTAAATGTCACATGTTGATGATCACTGCCACTATACTCTTCAAATACAGTCCAGTCACCAATCATGTTCGCCGTCTTTGGAGTGGCAAACGTAATGTCGAGAATAGATTCCTAATACCTTGGTCTTCTAAAGGTTGTAATACTCTCAGTATTTAACACAGTAAGGTCTAATCTTGCAGCAAAATCCGCCACGTCATTTCCTCTAGTGTCCGAGTATTCGGCGCCCCACTCTGTCGATTTCGCGTTGAAATCACCAGCTACAATGACTTTTCCATCAAATTTGCCGAGAGTGTCTTCTATGCTTGCCATTTTCTGGCGAAATACGCTAATCCCTTCATTTGGTGAAAGGTAGACGCTTTACAGTAGGTCGAGGGAGTGTTGATTCACACGAAACCCTCGCCGCCTCCGTTGTCATTGACGGTGATCTTCTTTGAGCTTGTGATCCATATTGCTGCCGTGCCAGATTTATCTGCAAACCATGATTTATTTTGAATATTTATATATTGCTCGCAGATAAGGCAGATATCGATCTTATCTTCAAAGATACGTTGGCGCAGTAGATTCTGCGCCAAGGCACATCTATTC
Organism: Ctenocephalides felis; assembly: GCF_003426905.1. Classification (NCBI taxonomy): domain Eukaryota; kingdom Metazoa; phylum Arthropoda; class Insecta; order Siphonaptera; family Pulicidae; genus Ctenocephalides; species Ctenocephalides felis. The sequence goes on from NW_020538040.1 coordinate 115,363,757, forward strand.
AGATTACCTTGTAGAAATCGCGTCATTTCTGTTCTCTCGTGGCTTCGGCAAGTGCTACACGGAATGCTTTACAGGTACCGGATCCGGCAACATGGCTCCCGCTGTTTCGATGTTCTTTGTCTACTGTACATAGAAAGCATTTTGGCTTTTCCGTGCAGTCTACAGACTTGTGATTTTTCCCGCCGCATTTGTAGCAACACTTGCTTCTGTCTGGTCCCCCGCATTTATGCGTTTGGTGTCCGAAACCGAGGCGTCTAAAGCAGCGGGCCACTTTAACAACTGGGCGAATGCGACAGTTAACCCACCCAATTCTTATGCGGGCCCCATTTAGGGCTTTGATTGCATTAGCCTCGTCTATCTCACAAAAAGCCGCTCGTTGTCCTCTTGATGTGACTTTGGTCAAGTTCACTCGTCGTATCTCCAGTTTTGTCGTAAAGTCCCGAATGAGTGCTTTGCAAACGTCATTTTGGTAGAGACATCATCAAGGTCAATAATCTCTATCGTCGTCAGTGGCCTCAGTGATTTCACTGTTCCTATGTTTTCAGTTGCTGCCCTTATCGCAGCTGCAAAGGCTGCACTATCTTCGGACTTGGGACTAATTTTCAGTAATACACTTCCATTTCTTGTCTGTTTGATGGACTTTATGTCCACGCCAGTCTCTGTCGGGTTTACTTTTTCCTTGATCTACTTAAGGATGTCAGCGTACGTTCGTCCTTACCAGAACAGCCTTGGTTCTATGTTTCCTCCAAATTTATCTATGATGGTTGTTTCTGTGCTTAGCACTATCATTTGTTTCGATTTTTCCGGTTTCCGGTTTCTCGGTTTCAATGCCAGGCTATATGCACTGTATATATACACATATATATACATATAAACATGTACATGTCTATGTACATATATACACACAGAAATATATACATATATATATATATATATATATATATATATATACCCATATATATATATATATACGAAAATAAAAAAATAAAAATGAAACTTACATTAAACATAGTATTTTATATCTAAAAATGTGTACACATCACAGAATTTTGCACTAACATTGATACAACCAACAAGTCGATGATCATGAATTTTTTAGTAAGAAAAATAAGAGTTTTGTTTGGCAAAACTGTGGAATATTTTTTAAGTGTTATTGCACAGACCAGAGGTTATGTTATCTCTACACAACCCGAGGCAAAACTGAAAAAACATATGGTATGAAATTTTGTTTTGAGGACACTATAAGGTTTTTACAATTAACGTAGCAATGTGTGGGTGAGTAAGGCTAGATTTTTATGTTCTGAATTGAATGTGTAAGGTTAGGTAAGGTTTACATATACGGATTTAGTTTTAAACAATTAATAAAAATAAAAAAAAACGAAAAAATAAATTTAGCGACTATATTACACGGGTTTAGTTTTACTCAATGGAAATAAATTTAGAAACGTTATTAAGTATAACTTGGTAATTTTCGCAGAGTAAGGAGGTATCATTTCTTTTGTTTACACTATTTTTAATTAAGGTTATGTAACAAGATTCTGCAAAACGTCTCTGAATTGTGTTTCGTTCGTGATAAAGGATACGGGCATTATAAAAGATAAATGTATGTTTAAAATTTTTGATGTGGTTTGTAATCATCGTTTGGCTTTGGTTACCCTAACCAAACCTTTAGAATTATTGTTATGTTGTTTAAGTTTTTTTATCAGATTTTGTCCAGTTTTACCCATATAAGATGAAGGGCAATTATTACAGTTTATTTTGTAGACAATATTGGACGTCCGTTCTAAGCTAGTGGGTGATTTGAGAATTGAATAAAGGGAAATGAGGGTTAAATTTATATTGCAAGTTAACCTGATGTCTACCTTATGGAAAAGTTTTTTCCACACTGGGAAACGTTCTTTTATATATGGTAGGCAAACGTTGCCTATGTAATTATTGTCTTTAGAATTTTTTTGGGGGAAAAAGAAGAATGCATACTGTTGAGGGTTTTTAGTCTATTGGAGGTGACCTCATCCATCTTTAACACAAATGGGTTAAAAAATATATATCTTATCAATGTGCACATACTCATACCATGGATTAATAATGGTTTCATATGCTATATTAGGATACAAAATTGTAAGTGTTTTATTATTATTATTATTTTTATTATTGTTTTTCCATGAAATTTTCTTTCATATAATTTATTTAGTTTCAATTTTTTATAGTTAATTTGATTACCACTGAATGATGGCTAAGATGCTAGACAAAACATATGGATTTTAAATAAATAAACTTTTAAAAAAACTCTCATACTATTTTTATTGATGTTACGCCCGAATATTAAACTCAAATTAAACATATATATCAACATCAAATTCAAGACTATTCAATATATATATATATACTAGCTGACCCGACAGACGTTGTTCTGTACTCATGTCTACAATTTTTAAATTTTTTATACTAATATTTACTGCTTAGTTAAAAATAATAATTACTGTTTTTTGAATTACTATTTACACCAATATATGAGTGATGTTAAATGTAGAACTATTTCAAATAAAATGATTGTTCTCAATTCCCACAGTTAACACTTTAATTATTCATTTAACAAATATTAAAAAATGTTCAATAAAATTGTATATTAAAAATTATACAGTGCGATTTATAGAACAAATTTATTTCCAATAGCTCAATTTATTTTATTGCATTTAAGGGTTATATAGTATTTTTAGTCATACCTGTAGATGTGGATGTATAAATAAATGATTTTTTGTTTATTCACGACTAAAACATCGATTTTCCAAATTTATCACAATAAAAATGATCGTCTGCCTTTGTGATTTATGTCACAGCATAAGATACACGTGTTGAAAATTGAAATCTTTTAAAAAGGACAACAAATTCAGAAAGAATTAATATATAGCAATCGCGGTAAAGGTGCAATATCACCTTTTATTTTTTTACCCAAAATATATGCTTTAAAAATGTTGCCTATAATTTTTATAATTTCGTACCATATTTTAACTGGCTTTTAGTAATTTTAATATCTAAATTACATTTTTTTCTCCAATAAATCAATATACATTATTGCTTAAGTTTATATTTGAAGTGAATTAATTTGTCAAATCATGTTCACATGTGCTCTATTCAACTTGCAATCAACAAAATTATTGCTCTGTGAATTTTTTTACTGTGCTCCAATTTACTTGATATTTTGGAAATAGGCTAATCTTTATCTTAATTTCAATGTTTTTAACAATTTGCACTCCGTCACCATCCACAGCATTAATTGGATTATTACTCTTTTAATTCTGATTTTATCAGAACTTGTAATACACTATTTTAAATGTGATTAAATGAGCTACAACTTTCTCTATCATTAATTTTACCGTAACTTCTCTTATTGTAAAACGGCGAAGTTTTAAAGGGCTCGAAAGACCTCTGGTTGGACAGCTCCTTAATTAATCATACATCTATCAATATTTGTGTAACGAAAAATAATAAACAATAATAATTAGTCAGAAAAATACCTCGAATTTTCTTATATATATATACTTTTATACGTATTCTTTCAGAGGTATTATGATGAGAAATTGGTTGTTTTTTTTTAAATGTTTTTTTTTAAATGTTTTTTTTTCATGAAATCATGAGTTTTTTGAGAATCATTTGTACTAAAGTTGTGGTATTTTCTAGAATCCATCAAGATCTCTTAAACCAAGTTAATTCTAGATTGAATACGATTATTTTTAATTTTGGTGGATATGGCACTCAAAGTATTTGATTTAAATGAAAAAAAAAAACATTGCATGCGTCCTTTATCTGCATGATAGCTCACTCATTTTACACGCAGAAGTACTCATTTTAAAGCTTATTTTGAGCACTATAAAAACCCATTTTTATATCTAGCCTAATAATGTTCCTAAAACACTATAAAATAACGATTTATTAAGATTTTAATTGATATAATTCTGTTCATTACATGATTTTCGTTAAAATGTATATTTTTGAAGGTGTTAGCAAAAAATGATGAAAAACGCAAAAAAAAAACAAATATTCAGTAGCCAGTAACTTGAAAAGTATTTCGTTTTTTGAAAAACATTATTAAATATTTTTCTCGTATAATTAGTTTTTTTATCGATACCCAACGTTATTTTGAAAAAAGTAAAATTACACCACTGAAAAGAAATGTCATCCACCCGAGAAGTGGTAAAGGAGTCTAAATTGTTTTCACTTCTGAAGAATAAGATGAACCTAGTTTCAAAATTCCAAACGAATTGGAAAATAGTAAAAATTTCAGACCCAAAGCGCTCCATTGAGTAAATATTCCGTACCCAATGACAAACATATGAATTTTTGACACAATGAAACTTCTAAATAATTTTTTTTGTATTGTGATTTAGTATAGTAAGGCAAAACGACTGCAAATTGAATATGTTTGAGCGCAATCACTTATGGCTCGCTCCTTTGCGCGAATTCGTACGGCGAATCTGTTCGCAAAGTGCGCAAACAAAATTATTGCAAGCAAAAGCAAACCACGCGCACGTCAGACGCATGCGCAGACTGCATCACTTGTCAAATGCATGTTAAATTATTTGCATCTTATATTAATTTAATTTTTGGCACATCTCAGCTGCTTTTCGGCATTAATAATGTAGACATTAAATTTTTCTTATTCATAATTATGAATTTATTATATTCTAATATCGCCTTAGCCTATAAGTGAATAGAAATGTTTGGCAAATGACAGTCCTCAATTGTTTTTAATGTCAAACTAAGTTTCAAATATTTTCAAGGGCAAACAATGATAAGCGGTTTTTTATAATTTTTTCTATTTATTTCTACAATCTAACTATATTTCTATGAATCAAAACATTCTAAAAAATTTCCCGAACAAACTTCAGGAAGATTCATGAAAATCCGAATTATAGTTTAGGAGGAAATATGAAACTTACATTGTTACAGAAGAATTTTATATATAAGATATATATATATATATATATATATATATATATATATATATATATATATTATATATATATATATATATATATATATATATATGAAGCGGTTGATGGATTAAAACAGTTTGATTAGGTTTGCTATTGTTTATTTATGGAAAAACATAGATACAATATTTATATTGCATTGTATATCCCTCTTTGCTGCCGCTGGTAGAATAGGCATTTTGCTTCGGTGGCCGGTTCTTTTATGCAGGCCAGAGACGGCTTAATGGATTTGTTGTTTATCGCTTAACAAAAGTGTTAAAACTATTTTTTGGTAATAAGTAAAATTAAAAAGCAACAGCTGTTTAAATGCAAAAAGTCAAGTATGCTCAATGTAAGCCAGAGGTAGGGCAAGTTGAGCACTAAGAAAGTATAATGAAATCATAGGTTCAATGTCGATTAGTGATGAAATAAAATAAGTTTTTAATAACCAGTTCTATATTTATAGTCTTTATTGACAGAGAAAACAAAACATATAGTAATTTGCTTTGAATAATTAACGAAAAGTAGAATCAACAAAACAATATCGTATCTTAGGAATTATTTTACCATTATATTCAGTATTTTTGTTTAAAATCATTATTTCTTTATATTATTACTCATAGACTTAGCCTAAAT
>NW_020538040.1:115374362-115402514 GCF_003426905.1 Ctenocephalides felis
CAAAGCAAATTACTATATGTTTTGTTTTCTCTGTCAATAAAGACTATAAATATAGAACTGGTTATTAAAAACTTATTTTATTTCATCACTAATCGACATTGAACCTATGATTTCATTATACTTTCTTAGTGCTCAACTTGCCCCACCTATGGCTTACATTGAGCATACTTGACTTTTTGCATTTAAACAGCTGTTGCTTCTTAATTTTACTTATTACCAAAAAATAGTTTTAACACTTTTGTTAAGCGATAAACAACAAATCCATTAAGCCGTCTCTGGCCTGCATAAAAGAACCGGCCACCGAAGCAAAATGCCTATTCTACCAGCGGCAGCAAAGAGGGATATACAATACAATATAAATATTGTATCTATGTTTTTCCATAAATAAACAATAGCAAACCTAATCAAACTGTTTTAATCCATCAACCGCTTCATATATATATATAAATATATATAATATATATATGTATATATATATATATACATATATTTAATATATATATATATATGTATATATATATATATATATATATATATATATATATATATATATGAAGCGGTTGATGGATTAAAACAGTTTGATTAGGTTTGCTATTGTTTATTTATGGAGAAACATAGATACAATATTTATATTGTATTGTATATCCCTCTTTGCTACCGCTGGTAGAATAGGCATTTTGCTTCGCTGGCCGGTTCTTTTATGCAGGCCAGAGACGGCCATCTCGATGCGCGCGCATCCCCAAATGGTACAGGGCCGTACTTAATACAGGGCTATACTCGGGTGTCGCCGCACAGCCCGCTACGTTGAAAAAGAAAGAAAATTATTATTCTTTGTAATTCTGGAATCGTACCTGCCGTCCTCGTCTTGTTATATATTTTTCAGATGTGATTTGCTCTGCTGTTGTGCGTTCTTCGGCAATTGTGTATGCAGGCTTTGGTCTGTCTTTAGAAGAGGATTTTGGCTGGTCCGAAACGTCTAGTTTAAAAATCTTTTCTCCTCTTTCCAAAACCTTGTAAGGTCCTTTATAAGGTTGCGTCAGAGTCGGCTTTATCATATCTTGTCTGGTGAAAACATGACTAGACTTGTCCAGATCTTTATGGATGAAACTTTTTTTCGGGCTATGAGATGACGTAGGCTGTGGTTTCAAATTTCTAAAAATCCTATGTAAATTATTCATGACGGTAGTAGGGTAGGGCGGGAGCAAATTTTTACTTAAACAGATGTAGCTCCTCAATGAAAAGTCTCAATAAATTGCTATACGGCTTAATGGATTTGTTGTTTATCGCTTAACAAAAGTGTTAAAACTATTTTTTGGTAATAAGTAAAATTAAAAAGCAACAGCTGTTTAAATGCAAAAAGTCAAGTATGGTCAATGTAAGCCATAGGTGGGGCAAGTTGAGCACTAAGAAAGTATAATGAAATCATAGGTTCAATGTCGATTAGTGATGAAATAAAATAAGTTTTTAATAACCAGTTCTATATTTATAGTCTTTATTGACAGAGAAAACAAAACATATAGTAATTTGCTTTGAATTATTAACGAAAAGTAGAATCAACAAAACAATATCGTATCTTAGGAATTATTTTACCATTATATTCAGTATTTTTGTTTAAAATCATTATTTCTTTATATTATTACTCATAGACTTAGCCTAAATCTTAAAAATAATAATTAATTTCTGGAAGTTAATGGTAATTGTCTTAGTGACAGAATAAGTTTAGCAACTATGCTCAACTAACCCCAACTCGAAATTTCAAAATAAAAGTGAGATTATAAAAAAAAACGTGAAAATTATACCCAGCATCTCTATGCATATTAAAAATACTATAATTATATGGAAGAATAACATTTACCTGATTAAAAATAAACAACAATTGACTAAACCAGACAAAAACTCGTGATGAATTACTTTTTTACATTTTGGTCTCAAAATAAACAAAACGCCCATGAGCCTCACTCATTTGTCTAGCGGCCACTAGCGATCGCGGGATGTTTATTTCACCCAAACCTCTATCTTTCCGCCATACAATGCCTAAACGAACGGTGAATAGTTTTCGAGATATTTTGATTGCTCAACTTGCCCCTATGCTCAACTAGCCCCGCTCTACCCTAATTGTTATGTCCGGTGTTGACCTGGAAGTCTCAAAGGTTCTCCAAAGGTGAGTTCTGCGCTAGAATTCTTTATCATGGCAATGCTTCTAACCACGACTCATTTTCGTGGCACATAAGGGCAGACTTTAATGTACAGTGTATATTTTCAATGAGGCCATTGGACTGCGGGTGATATGACGACGTATGAATCAGTTTTGTTCCACAAAACTGTGCCATATTGCGGAATATCGCTCCGTCGAATTCTCTTCCTCTGTCGGTTATTATTGTTGCCGATATTCCGAACCTGGATATAAAATAAAAGCCCAAGTCACAGTTTCTGCAGTTATGTCTGATAGTGGATAAACTTCTATCTATCTGGTGTATCTATCTATGCAGGTTAGTAAATATCGCGCACTTTTGCAAATTGGCAGAGGACTTACGATGTCAATATGTACGTGTAGAAATCTTACAGATGGAACGTCAAATTTTTGTAAAGGGGTGATTGTATGTCTACTATTTTGCTGCGTTGACAATGTATGCAATTCTTTGACCAGGTCCGGCAGTCACGCCGTATATTTGGCCAAACAAAGCGTTTTGTCAGCATTTTGACTGTTGCTCTAACACCTGGATGACTTAGATTGTGCACGTTGTCAAAGATCTTCTTTCTTAAAGCTGCTGGAACAAATGGTCTTCGTAAATGTTGTGATATGTCACAAAATATATTGTGCGTTGTTCCTTGGATGGCTTGGCTTTTGAGCTGCAATGAACTTTCTTTCAACAGATATTTTTTTAGTTCCTGGTCCTCTTTTTGTGCTTCAGCGATTTCAATTATGTTTGTAAGGCGGCTAACTGCTTCGATTCTCGAAAATGTATCAGCGGTTATGTTTTTTGCTTCGTTAACGTGCTTAACATCGGTTGTAAATTGAGAAATGACTTGATTCAATTGTATTGGAGGCAGGCGTTCCTGTTTTCGATGAAAAACATAAGTCAATGGTTTATGATCTTTAAACCAGATGAAATTGCGGCCTTCCAACATGTATCTAAAATATTTCAAAAATGTATAACCGGCTTTATTAGCTATATAAAATGCGGACCATTCTTGTTGCTTTTCGGCCAGCCTCTTGAAAAAATATGCGAGTGGTTCCCAGATATTATTTATCCGTTGTTGTAAGACGGCGCCAATGCATATGTTCGAAGCATCGGTGAACATTGCGAGTTGCGCCTCTGGCTTTGGATGTGCTAATAGAGTAGCTGCTTCTAGATTAGCTTTATACTTTTCAAATGCTTCTGAGAGTTTCTCGTTCCACTTTATTTCAGTTGCTCCTTTAGTACTAGGTCCAGATAACAAAGATTGTAATTCTGCTTGGTATTGTGCAGCGTTTGGACAAAATCTGCGATAAAAATTATTTATACCCAGAAATCTACGAAGAGATTTGATGGTACGTGGTTTCGGGAATGCTCGTAGTGCACTTATTCTTTCGATTGGTGGTTAAGTGCCATGTTCTGTGATATGATAACCAAAAAATTTTACTTCTGGCGCTCCTAGTTTACATTTGGATGCGTTGACTACTACACCATAATCCGTAAGTCGTTGGAACAGACAACGAAGATGTTGCTCGTGTTCTTCCGGGTTTTTAGATGAAACCAAAATATCATCCACGTATGGAAAACAGTAGTCCAATCCTTGAGTCACTTTATCCATGAAACACTGGAAGGTTTGAGCTGCATTTCTCAGACCGAAGGTCATAAAAAGAAACTCAAATAATCCAAATGGTGTTGTTATGGCGGTTTTTGGTATGTCTTCTTTGTATACTGGTATTTGTTGGTATGCTTTTTTTAAATCAATTATGGAAAAAAATTTGCAGCCCGCTAAATTCTGCTAGTAATCAGATATGAAACGCACTGGATATCTGTTAGGAATGGTTCTATTGTTCAGCATTCTAAAATCTCCACAGGGTCTTCATGCATCATCTTTTTTCTTAACGAGATGCAATGGTGAAGACCAAGGGCTATTTGACGTGCTATTCCTAGCTGCATCATGTCCTGGAATTCCTGTTTAGCTATTTTTAACATTTCTGTGCTTAATGGACGAGGTTGCGATCTGACAGGCGGTCCAAGAGTTGTTTTGATGTAATGTACCGTCGTGTGCTTAATTTCTTGTGGTAGGCCAGATAATTTAGTCAAATTTGGAAATTCTGAAAGAATTTTGCTAAATCTGCATGTTACGTTGATCGTTTTAATGCTTTGCTGTTGGACAGTACCTCTGCAAACTGTCTTTGTTTTTAAATTAGTTGTTCCATCAATGATTCTGGAATTCTTGATGTCAACGATGAGTCCATAATGCGTCAGGAAATCTGCACCCAAGATTGGTGTTGAAACATCAGCAATGATAAAGTTCCAAACAAATTTTCTCCTTAGATTTAGATTTAATTGTTAATTTTATGTCTCCATAAGTGCGAATAATAGTATTATTTGCAGCCGATAACATATAATCGGTTTCTTTTACCTTATGAGTAATCAGTGATCGAGGGTATATGCAGAGATCACTACCAGTGTCTATTAAAAATTGGATTTTTGTGTCTTGCTCAGTGACAAACATGCGGCGGGATGACGGTGTACGACATCTACTTTGTTGGTTACTTAACAGCATTGTCATTATTTTCGTTAAGTCTTCAATACGTTGTGACAATAACGCAATGTCGTTTGCAGGTTGTTTAATCTCGGTTACCACAGGTGCACTGGTTACTTCGCCAATGCTGTCAGCTATAGCGGCTAAATCCTCAACACTCATTGATTGATGTGCTTTCAAGATCTTTTGAGTGAAAGTAGGCAATCTTTGAAGTCAAAGCGTTTTTATAAATCCTTGATTAATTGTTGTGCCGGCTAATGACTTTAGATGTCTTAGGAATTGGCTTCTGTTCTCCCAATTCTTCATGTTGCAGGAGTCGTCTAATTTTTTGGTCTTCCGAAAGCGATAGCCGTCTAATTACTTCTGTTTTCAACTTTGTGTATGAGTCGACCGGCGGTGGATTGATTATGATGTCTTCAACTTCTCTAGCTAATCGTTCATCCAGAATTGATAATATGTATTCATATTTGCTTTCTTCACTTTTTATCCTGTTTCTATTAAAATAGGCTTTGACCATTGCAAACCATAATTGCGGTTTGTCGTACCAAAATTGCGGAATTTGTCTAGCTATACCTAGTGTTACTGTCGCTTTACTTTCACTGGCATGGCCTGGCACGGCTTTTTGCTCTACTTGATTTTCCATCGTAAATTAACTTAATAATACAAAATAAAAACAACACTTCTAACACTAAAAATAAAAATCACTCTGAAAACACTTCACAAAAGAGGTTTGCACACGTTATCACGTCGGGTCATCAATGAAGCGGTTGATGGATTAAAACAGTTTGATAAGGTTTGCTGTTGTTTATTTATGGAGAAACATAGATACAATATTTATATTGTATTGTATATCCCTCTTTGCTGCCGCTGGTAGAATATGCCTTTAGCTTCGGTGGCCGATTCTTTTATACAGGACAGAGATGGCCATCTTGATGCGTGCGCATCCCCAAATGCTACAGGGCCGTACTTAAGGCAGGACTGTACTTGGGTGTCGCCGCATATATATAAGTATATGTTTATATATATGTATATATATATATATATAAATATGTATGTATATATATAATATTCTTCAGTTTCAATTAAAAATTGTTTAATTTTATTTAGATAATAAAACTCGAGTTATTTTGAACAGTGTTTTTTATGATAATTTTCGAAAGAAAATCTATTTTCATAAAAACATTAATAATGATATTTAGAACTTATTTTGTATCACTGATAATAAACGGACATAACTTTAATATTTTTTTTAAAAAAATTAAATGTTTTTTTATATTTCTCTTATTTTTACGATAAGTATAATCCCGCCAATTGTTAACCATAAACTAATTTTTATATGCAAATAACTTATATTTTTTCTTCCTTATTATAGCTGATTTTAATAAAAAACATAATGTTATAAGCATCACACCAATGAACATCAATTTTATACAGACGTTACATGGTACTTTATTATCGGATATTTTGCGATAAATATAAATTTAATTAAAAACGGATTAGTATTCGAATTGATCGAAGGATGGAGCTATACTTGAGTGATCTACTTTGATCTACATTGATTTGATCGCCATTTTCTATAAGTTGTCATTGCGTGTTGTAGTTGAGTTATTTTATACTTGTTTATCTGTGATTGTTCATATACAGTAGACCCTCGCTTTACACGTCACTCTGGGTACACGGTTCCCATACTACACGGAGCTAAAAATCCGACATCCCTCCGACTACACGAACTTCTTATTACACGGTATTTGGTCAACAGCCCATAAGTTTGTTGTGCAGCCTATGAGTGATTCTAGTAACTTGCTATCAAAAGGGTATTAATGTAAGTTTTATTATCGACATGCCTGATTATATAACAGCTGCCTAAGAACACGTTTGAGCTGTCGCGCCAATTTTTGAATAAGGTGTCAATGTCATACATGTCGTTTTGTCCGTATTACTCCTACTTCAAGTTGTATATGTTGGTCTCCATACAGCACGATAAAAATGGTGCGATTTGTACCAACTCTGAGTCTCTCACATTGCCCCCGATGGCAGGTCCAACGGTTATAGATTCTCAATAAAAATAAGTTAAAAAAGTATCATTTGGCGGTCAAAAATGTTTATTGGACATATGTACATCAAATTCTCAGATATTTTATAGAGATATATTGTGTACACATTTTCTATATTTTTTTTGTGTTCCGTACCAGTATTTTTAATTTTGAAGTTTATTTATATGGTTCAAACAAATGCCCTCGACATTTTCGATACTCCATAGTATCGAAAATGTCGAAAATAATACAAATCAGTTATTCCATAATAACTGATTTGTATTATTGAAAAAAACATTCGGTTCGTATTCGATCGCGAGGCGTTTTTGCAAAAGACAATTTTGTCATTTCAGAGGTATGGAGCGCAAAGGGTGTAAAAACGGTTATGCAGTTTTTGAGAGAACGGCAAAATCGAGAATTATTCAATTAGATTAATCCAAAAAACATTTTGATTGAGTAGACGGTGTGCCAAAAATGCACTTACAAAAAATTTAATAATTTTGAAAAATTAAAAAAAAATGATTTCTTACAAAAATTATAGAATATTTTGATAATTTCAAAAAAAATTGAATATTTTCAAAAATTTTCAAATTCTCAAAATATTTAGAGAAAACGCTTCTTTTAACTTCCAAAAAATTTCAAACTACTAAAAAAATTTCAAAATTTTGAAAAAAATTCTAAATTATCATAAAAATTCAAATTATCAAAAATAAAATCAATATAAAATAATTTACTCTTGTGAACGTACTCATAAGTTGTTCAAAAATAAGCTCGTCGCCCAATTTAAAAAGCACTTATAAGTTTGCAGTATGTAATAAATAATCTATTTGAAATTATTCGAAACAATTATTGATTATTGTCATTCCTCGAATGTCTAATTACGGTACGGGAAGTACCAGCAATTTGCCTTAGGGCACGATTCCATGCGCCTCACTAGTTATCATTTTAACTATACTAGCTGAAAAATGTTTCTAATATAAAATGTTTAGTATAAAAATAACTAACTGAATGAATGTGGTATATAAGTAAAAGCAGAAACTAACAAAAAATATATGTATAGTTTATCAACTGCAAAGCACGTCACATACAAATGTTTCTGGGTCATATCAATAGTCTCAGCCAACCTAATCTAAAACTGATTATATATAAATTTAATTCGCACTTTTAAAATTTCAAAATTGTGATATATTATTACTGCGCTTTTCATTAATTCAATAATTTTTGAATTTCGGAGCAAAATCCAATAATTCATTTTTTAACTTTCCGTAGGGTAGTTATAGGAATGGGCTGAAAATCGAAAATGAAAATTTTACATATCTTCACGTTTCAGAGGATTCAGAACATTTTAGCATACTTCAGAAAAAATGGCATTTTTTTGTTCACGTTTTCGGGCGCACGGATCAACTGATTTGAACGGTTCAAAAACATTTTATTCCTATTGATATGGAGATATGCTGATTAGTTTTTGGCAAAGACAGGTCCAGCAGTTACGGAGATACGGAGCAAAGAGTGCAGAAAATAGAAATCGAAGTTTCGAGAGAACGGAGTATCCGATTTGAATGATCCAAAAAATATTCAATTTTTAATGATTGGGAGAAGATGAGTTTAGTTTTTGGCATAGGCAAGTCCAGCCGTTTGTGCAAAAAATGGCAGTTTTTGGGAGAACTAAGCATCCGATTTGAATGATTCAAAAAACTTTCTGCTAGTTTTGACAAAATAATTGCTTCTGGAAATTTCAAAATTTGTTTTAAAAAAAAAATTAACTTCCCGTAGGGCAAGTTATAGTAATCGCAAACAGATCAAAAATGAAAATTTTTATAGGGTGTTAGTTGAATTGGGGATATACGGTGTTAGTTGAATTGGGTTGGGGTCCAACGTTGGTTGATCCACACTCCAGATCAGTAGTAACTACAGTAGATCCTTCATCTAATTGGGTAATAAATCCGTCCAAACTTTCCCTGGTATCGTGGGCAGAGCTTATAGTTATAATATAAAACAATAACACTGGTAGAAATCTCCTCGGAACCGTGAGCACTTTATTCTGGTATAGGCTGAAAGAGTCTCTACGCAAAGTCTAATTGAAACACTGAATTTAATTTGACTGTCACTTTATTTAAATCTTTAATTATACTTTCAAATCACAAACTGACATAAATTCATGTTAAGACATACACTGTCTTAAGACATCACTAGACTAGACTCTCTCTTAAGACATCACTGAATTTGATGGACGATCACCACTCTATTTATTCAGTATAGGACGTGACATATATGCACTTCCGCATTCGTGCTCTGGCCTTGTACTTTGCTTATTTATTAAAACCGCACGAATTGCATTATTACACAATACGCCACCCCTAAAGATTGTTGCCTGTCCTCAGGAAACATAAAAGAAAAAAAAATTGCAAATTTTTGAGGTTCTTCGCCTGTTAAAAACTTTATCGTCCTCGATAAATATAAAAAGTAAAAAAAATAGCAATCTATGGTATAATTGATTATAGCAAAAGAGGGAAAAAAAAATTGAAAATTATTAGCAAAATATGAAATGTAAAAGTATAAAATTTTGTAGTATGCCTGCAATATAATGATTAGTTAGCAATTCTGATGATAATATTGTTAAAAAAAAATTAATATCTAACTTTTTTTAAAAATTTAATATTGTTGTAACATTTTGCTGCATATTGTGATTTTTAATAGTTTATTAAAATTATTTTGATTTAATTTCAACAGTTTGTTTAGTTTCAAAGGATGGATTTTGATAATACAGCAAAATATTAAAAAACAATAATTAGTTACATTATTACGGTTATTCTTATTTGATACAGTATGCAATCTAATACCATATGAATTTGCCCAAGTTGCACAATTTGTGTGTCTGCTTTGTCAATATACGCAGCATTAAAATGTTTATGTAGGCAAAATTTTGACCTATTTTATTTACATTGTTTACACATCAATAAAACTTAAAAAAAAATTATGTGATAAAAATAATTATTTGATACATTATCACTATCATTAATTAATTGGTTTCGATATATAATGAAGTTCCTACTAAGGTAGTAAAATAATAAAAACAACTTTTCTATTTGCATAAGAATATTCACAAGGTGCAAGATCTCTCCATTTTTTACACTCATAAGTTGTTTAATTTTGTCTCATAATTTATTTATTTGATTCGAATTTTAAATAATGATCAAAATACTCTGCTCCAGATTCAGTTTACTGTTTGGAATATGATGTTTAAAGAGCTGCACACTTGTTGCTATTCTGATGCATTACATCTAGATAGAATATATGAAAGATAGTGATAATTCGTCTAACAATTGTGTGTTGTCACATACTTCTATATTAATAGATTCCTGGGCCCTCTTGATTTTATAACTTTTATTTTCAAATTCTATTTTGAACATTCTATTTGTACTATGAAATATAAAAATATTAATTTGAAATTATTATATTTAGAACGTCAGTATTAATAAAATATGAGTAGCCATCCAACTTCGGAATCATTGATACAAATTATTATTATTAGTTTTCTTGTATTTTATTTCCATGTGAATTATTGATACTATGCATCAAAATTACTTTTGTTATAAGTGAATACATAATTAAGGTGATTCTATTTGTGTTATTGTTCTTATTATATCTGCATTGAACGCTTGAAATTCATAGTTGTTCATAATTATTATCAATAAAAATAAAAATACAACTGTGAAAATATTAATATGTCAAATAAAACAAAATAAATTACGATAAAATTATTCAAAAAGCAAAATTAAAATATCAAATTAATGGAATTTCAATTGAATGAAAATATGACGCCAATTAATACTTTACAAAATTTTTAAATAATAATAAAATAATGTTTTTATAAAATACATCAAGATTCATAAAAATTCACGAAGTTAATACATCATAAGCAAATTTGTATACCGTGCTTTGTTAAAATTTGAAACCGAATGTCATGTGATATTTCTTTACTCAAATTTTAAAATAGAAATATGACAAACGCTTCTAATACTATTAACGCAAATAATCAAAATTACATTTAGTATAAACAATTATAAAAAAATAATTAGAAAAGATATTATTATCGTTAATTTATGCAATTACTATAATAGAAACAAATTTACTCAATCGTTTATAATTATTAAAATAAAATTTATTATATTTGTAGAGAAAATTTAGGAAATATTTTACGTTCAATATAACGCCAACAAATTGAATTGAATTTGAAATGAAATCATTTCGTACCAATAATTTAAACATGACCCTTTTCTATTTTCCTATTTTTTTTCAAATTTTTAATTTATAATTCTGTTTTATGGGGATAGTTATATTGCTATTATTGACATTAATTTAAATTTATTCCCTTCATTTCTGTAACATTTTGTGGTATGGGCAGTTGATTAAATTTAATTATTATTGAAATTTGCATTTTCAAGTTCAATTATTTTCACACCAAACTTCGAAGTTCATTTTATGTAATATTCGATCACAAATTAAACTTTCATTCTTATGTAATATTTTTAAAATCATTTCTATATATATATAACTTTACTAGTTGAAATTTATTCTCATGCAATATTTAATATTATCGATACAATCAACGAGCGTGTTTTGGTCCTAAAATGAAAATAACGAAATAAATTTATTTCAAAGATTTTATTGACTCGTTTCCGCGGATTCATGAGCCTCTTATAAGTCATCAAAATTACGTCAAATATATTTAAGATCTCGCGGTTTTCAGTAACCTTACGAGTCTCCATTCGGGTTTTTCCTATCCTGATTAATTATTTATTTGTCAGATACCTATTGTTTTTTTGAATAATTTAATATTAGGCTATCTGAAATGAAGGATTGGCGCTATCGCCTGAAAAGTGACACTATGGCTACACTAAATCCTTTAGGCATTTTGCCTTGATACTGGCATTTAAAGCCACATTAAAAATCGCGACGTTATGAAAGATCAACAGATGTAAATTTACTCTTGATAGGATACTCAAAGTCATTAACTAGAGTCACTAACTTTTCAATATTACTTTATGTGTCTTTTATATTATTACTTGATGACTTTGTTTCTAATCTTTACAATTATTTTACTTTGTCATATTTCTAAACATATTTCTGTTATAAAATTTGGACCTGACAATGCTCGTGTTGTTTTTGTTAAAAAATATTTAGCTAACAATATTTGCTTGAACTTAACCTTGACGGATATGTGAAGTCAACAAAATAATAATGGTGTAAATAATAATCAAACTGCCCATTGTTACCAAAGTGTTACCCAAGTATAACCAAAATCCTAATACTTAAAAAAAATATTTAAATTGACAAAATATTATTATTTATATTCTAATTAACAAACAAAATCTTAAAAACAAAAAAAAAACTAGTTGGTTTGGTATTTAGCCTTGAGGCAAGTTACATGAACTTTCCGATATGTGTAAATAATCGACTTAATCAATAAAAAATAAATTAATTTATGAGTGGATATATTACACATAATTGAAAACGAACGAACACGTTAACTCGGAGTAGAGCAACTTTTCAAAAATCAACAATTATTATATTTGAACCAGTTTCCGCAGGATTTTAATGGTTTAGTATGTTTATTAAGACCAAATACTATACTATTATACCAAGTAAATCGTCTAATTTTAATTTTAGCTAACGTCAAAAAAACTACTCATTTTCTCAAACTTTGATGAATTTTCAAAATTAAACTACTTGTCGTAAGGCCGTGATATTACAGTAAGTTCTATAAGACCATGATATATCGCTAAAAAAAATTCATAAAAATCGGCTCAATTTTTTGTTCAACAGTTAATTACAAGAAAACGGCTCGGTAGATTTATATCTAAAACTAATCAGTACCATTCCCAACTAATATCTTTCGAACGCTGAATGTTTTCAAATAGATTATTATAAATATTGTAACATTGTCTAATATTTAGATTTATATAAATTGAATTGCAAAGTTAAAATTATTTGTTTAAAGTATATTAGAAATTTAGTCAGAATTAAAAATAAAATCTGAATTGTTTTCGATATACAAAAAAACTAAAAAAAAATTATAATTTTTTTTCCAAAATCAATTATTTTGTTAAAACAAGCTGAAAGTTCTTTGAATCATTTAAATTGGACTCTTAGTTTTCTCAAAAACTGCCATTTTTTGCACATTTAGCTCTGTATCTTCGAAATGGCTGGGCCTGCTATTGCCAAAAACTAACAATCACTTCTCCCAATCATTACTAATTGAATGTTTTTTAGATCATTCAAATCGGATGCTCCGTTCTCTCAGAATTTCGATTTCTATTTTCTGCACTCTTTGCTCCGTATCTCCGTAACGGCTGGACCTGCCTTTGCCAAAAACTAGTCAGCACATCTCCCTATCAATAGGAATCGAATGTTTTTTGAACCATTCAAATCGGTTGATCTGTGCGCCCGAAAACGTGAGCGAAAAATTGTACCCATACATACACACACACACATACATCCATTTTTTCTGAGGTATGCCAAAATGTTCAGAAACCTTCAAAACGTCGAGAAATGCAAAAATTTTCAATTTCGATTTTCGGCCCATTACAATAACTTACCCTACGGGAAGTTAAAAAAGTGTTATTTGGCGGTCGAAAATGTTTATTGGACATATTATTGGAGATTTTAATATTGTGTACACATTTTGTGTAATTTTTTTGGGTTCAGTACCAAGATTTGTTAATTTTGAAGTTTATTTATATGGTTCAAACAAATGTCCTCGACATTTTCGACAGTATTGAATAACCAATTTATGAAATTGAAAACACGGTTCGTAATCGATCACGAGGCGTTTTTGCAAAATTTGCCGTTTCGGAGGTATGGAGCGCAAAGGGCGTAAAAACGGTCATGCAGTTTTTGAAGAACGGATCATCCGATTAGATTAATTTAAAAAACATTTTGCTTGAGTAGATGGTATGCAAAAAATTCATTTACAGAAAATTTAATAATTTTCGAGAATCGATGATTGTATTGTGCCAATAGGGAAAGAGCCAATAGGAGTGTGCTATGAGGAAATAGAGGAGGTAAATTATGATGATATAGGTACATTAGAGTTAGCGCTTAAGGAGGAAATTGTTAGGGAAATCAAAATTCCATTAGAAACAAGTGCTTTAACAAAGACCGCAGTAGTGAAAAGTCAATTAGTTAAGAGCCCAATAATAAAGAGACCATTAGTGAAGAGTACAATCGTGAAGAATCCTGTTGTAATCGTGAAGTGTCCAATCGTGAAGAATCCTGTTGTAATCGTGAAGAGTTCATTAGTGAAGAGTCCAATAGTGAAGAATCCTGTTGTAATCGTGAAAGTCCAATAGTGAAAAGTCCATTAGTGAAGAGTTCAATCGTGAAGAATCTTCTTGTAATCGTGAAGAGCCCAATAGTGAAGAGTCCATTAGTAAAGAGTCAAATCGTGAAGAATCCTGTTGTAATCGTGAAGAGTCTATAAGCGAAGAGTCCATAAGTGAAGAGTCCAAGCGTAAAGAGACCAATCGTGAAAAGTCCAGTTGTAATCGTAAAGAGCCCAATCGTGAAGAGTCGAGATGCACTTGTAAAGTGTCATCGAGTTGTGAAGAGACCATTAGCAAAGCGTCCAATTGTGTAGAAAAGAAAGGAACATGGATTTTATGCGAGAAGGAATAGAAAGGACTCCAAATTCAAAGTGGTAAAAAATTGGAAGTGATGGTAACTCTTGAATGACTAAAGGCAATGGAAATGACTAAAGAAATGGAATTGTTACAGTCGAGGACGATTGATAGAGCAGTGTACACATTTTGTGTACATTTTTTTGGGTTTCATACCAAGATTTTTAATTACGGTACGAGAAGTTTCAGCAGTTTGCCTTAAGGCACGATGTCATGCACCCCACTAGTTTTTTAATTTTCTTTTGTGTATCGAAAACAATTCAGATTTTAATTTTATTTCTGGCTAAAGTTCTAAAGCTCACCTATATACTTTAAATAAATAATTTTAACTTTGCAATTTAGTTTAAAAAATTTTTATAAATATTAGGCAATGTTATAGTATTTATAATAATCTCTTTCGAAACATATAATATTCAAACATTTCGTTACGGTATGGAAAGTTCCAGCAATTTGCCTTAAGGCATAATGCCATACACAACTAGTTAATTTTATTGTAATGTGGCATTATGCCCAGCAAATTGACCGAGGTTGAAAAATTTAGAGATAGTGAAAAATATTACAGCTTTGCCATAAATTTGTATGGTACCTAGTTCCTTATCAAAAAAAAACTGTTGTATCTTCCAATTTTAATATTCAATCTCACTATTTTTTGCAAAAGTGGCTATTTATGCAAATCATTTGTGAACTATGTACTGCTTGTGTGCATCGGAGAATATTTATAGGGCCAGGAAAATATGAATTAGAATTCAGTAGAAAACAAACTCTCGCTGACTGAAAGCGCGGTAAAAATTTAGAGTTGTATGCATTTTTTAATGCCGCATTATGAAAATTAAAGTTGAAAAAAAATTGATTCCAAAATTTAAATAGAAACTAAGGGGTGGTCAACCCTTTTTAAAAATAAATAGTTTTTTGAAGTAAAAAGTTTTATTTATTTTTCAATTTCGAAATATAGAAAATTAAAGAAAAAAATTGGTCTCAATATTTCAAAAAAAGGTTAGGAGTGGATAAACCTTGATAAAAGTAAATAGTATTTTGAAGAGAAAATAGTTGTGAGTTTTTTCAACTGATAAAGTGATATTGTAAAAATGGGTTTAATTTGTAATTAATAATTACTAACTTTATAAAAATGTATTACAAGATGTCGGTTCGCAAAAATATATATTATGACATGTCATTCTCATTTGTTCGGATCCGAAGTCCAGTCTACTTTGATCCCACAAAATAAAGAAAATTGACATATTGAAATTGAGAAAAATTAGGGTTGGGCAAACCTTAATAAAAACTAGTGGGGTGTATGGCATCGTGCCTTAAGGCAAATTGCTGGAACTTCCCGTACCGTAACGAAATGTTCGAGAAATATTGAATGTTTTCAAATAGATTATTATAAATATTGTAACATTGCCTAATATTTATAAGAATTATAATTATATATTTGTTTAAAGTACACTAGAACTTTTGTCAGAATTACGATTAAAATCTTATATACTTTCGATATACAAAAAAAAATTGAAAAAAAATAATTTTTAAACAATTTTTTTTCCAAAATCAATTATTTTCTTAAAACAAGCAGAAAGTTTTTTTAATTATTCAAATCGGACGCTTAGTTCTCTCAAAAACTGCCATTTTCTGCACATTTAGCTCTGTATCTCCGAAATGGTTAGGCCTGTCTTTTCCAAAACCTAATAATCACTTCTCCCAATCATTACTAATTGAATGTTTTTATATCATTCAAACCGGATGCTCCGTTGTCTCAAAAACTCGATTTCTATTTTCTGCACTCTTTGCTCGATATCTCCGAAACGGGTGGACCTGCCTTTGCCAAAAACTAATCAGCTCTTCTCCCTATCAATAGGAATCGAATGTTTTTTGAACCATTCAAATTGGTTGATCCGTTCGCCCGAAAACGTGACTGGAAATTTGTATCCATACATACATACACACACACATATCCATTTTTTCTGAGGTATGCCAAAATGTTTAGAAACCTTCAAAACGTCGAGAAATGTAAAAAAATTCAATTTCGATTTTCGGCCCATTACAATAACTTACCCTACGGGAAGTTAACAAATTGTTCTTCAAAGCAACGTTTAAGTATTTATATAAACTCAAAAAAATCTTAACTAAAATCATGTCAAATAATAGATCAGATTAAAATTAAAAGAAAATTGATTCCAAAATAAAGTAGTTGGTATTGGTATTTAGCCATGAGGCTTATAATTGAACCGGTTTTCGTAAGACTTTAATGGTTTTGTTTATGTTCATTAAGTACTCTATCGTTATACCAAGTAAATCGTCTAATTTTAATTTTAACAAACGTCAAAAAAACTACTCATTTTCTCAAACTTAGATGAATTTTTAAAATTAAACGACTTGTCTAAGCCATTCAATGCCGTAATATTTCAGTAAGTTCTATATTACCATGATATATATCGCCAAAAAAAGATTAATAAAAATCGGCTTAAATTTGTTTTTCAAATTACAAGAAAACGGCTCGATAGATTTTCACCTAAAACTAATCAGTATTATTCCCAACTAATATCTTTCGAACAGTTTTTGATTTTTTATAATCGTAAAAGAAATAAATAAATTTAATTGTTATAATTTGAAGAAGACTTTTTTAGTATTAATCTTTCTTGGAGGATCTATCGCTGACTCCAAGTGATGTGGTTTAAATTCTTGTGATGTGCTTGGTTGACTTTGATGAATTATGTCAAAAGCAGTTCTGCGAATACTTTGCGGATGGTAGGGCTCCACAAAATTATCTTGAGTATTGCAGTAAACTGGATAGCTGTTTAATGTTATTAGCTGTTTTATATTAAATAAATATACTTTGAAATGAAACAGTAAGTGTCACGATATTAACGCGATGATAATGCGAGTTTATTGATAACTCGAGACTTTACAAAAAAACTAATGTGATATACAATTTTGATATCAAATGATTTACTAAATTTGCCCGACAATAATCGCGGAAACAAAAATCAGAGAGAACAATTTATACGATTGTGAAACATAAACTAGCTACAGGTTGCTAGATACGACGTTCACATCGACGTCGCTCAAAGTGTGCTGTATAGTTATGTGATCACATAGGCGTCAATCAACTGACAGCTGTTATGAAACATGTTCATTTCGCTACACACACACACACATATATATATATATATATATATATATATGTATATATATATATATATATATATATATATATTCATATATATATACCTATATATTATATAATTCTGAATTTGATGTTGACATATGTATTAACAATGTCTAATAATCGGGCATAACATCAATAAAAAACAACGTGTGTTTTTTATTGATGTTATGCCCGATTATTAGACTTTGTTAATACCTATATATATATATATATATATATATATATATATATATATATATATTAGGGTGAACCAATTTTTTGCATATTGAGGCACCTCGCTAATTTAACTTTTTACATCATTTGAAACAATATTGTAAAAAAAAGCATAACCCGCAAATGAATTTAGAGTCAGCGAAAAATTTAAAACATTTTTTAATTTAAAGGAAAAATTGAAAAATCTCATGAAAAATATATTATGACATATATCGAGTTATACATCATTTTATTCGTAATTTTATTCTGCATCTTTCGTACGAACAAAGTTTCTTCGTATCTTTTACGGTTTAGATAGTATAAAGCAATCTGTGTAGTTGTTAACTTGTCAAAATGCAAAGTGCGGCTAGGTTGAAGCAACACTCCTCACGATTCGATATTTCTCTAAAGAAAACATATAAAGTATTATACATCATTAGAAAGGTCTCAAAATTCTTAGTTCTTTTTCCATATATCACAACTTCAAATTCCCAACGGTGTGGCCTACAGGCGAGTTGCCGTCGTGAAAATTCGGGAAAATCGGAAAATCTAGAGAAAATTATATGAACACACCTAACCATTTATATACCATTTTATTCGTAATTTTATTCTGCATCGTTCGTACGAACAAAGTTTTTTCGTATCTTTTACCGTTTAAGAGAAAATCCAGGAAAACTGGATTGAACATTTATTGTAAAATTAGAAAATTTAAACAAATAATTATAAAATATAATATAACTATATATAAATTCGTTTTATATTCATTGAGATCTATAAAAATCAATAAATACATATTTTTATACAAAACTTTAAAAAAAACCAAAAAAACACCTAAAAACTCAATAATTAACTATAATTCATATTATCCATATATACAAAACTGTTTGAACATCTAACAAAATTTTCGAAAAAAAATTTTATATCATAAGGGTTCACAGTTCGAAATTTTCACAGACTTTTGTCTTGACGATTCACACCGTAAGCGCGAGCAGGCCCTCGCCGCAGGTCAAATGCACGTCGCTTGGGACTCAGTCGAATACCTACGCTGTGGCCGCGCGCCTTATATAGGGGGATAGGTCGTGTCGAGTGCGATGCGAGCAAGCTCAGGCTAAAGTACGCTATGTTGTTCAGGTGGGTACGGATATTATTCCCCGGTGTAGTTTTTACATCATATTCGATACTTTTAGTCTGTCAATGATATATTAGCGTAACTTTTAATAATGTTGTGAGCCAGCCATATCTAGAATTATATACCCCGTATATATTCGAATGCTGGTTTGCGGCTATAGATAACTGGTGGAATGATCATTCGTTTTTAAACGTTCGATCAGGGAGAGTTGAAATTATTTGGGTCTGCGGACCGCAAATATGAAATCTATATATTTTAATAATATAAGATTTTACAAATTGACTACCGTAAAATATATGTGAATGTAGCAGAACTAGCAAAGCTTCTCGCAGCGATGGTCTTTCGTTTTATGAACGTTTGATCGGAGCGAGTTGAAATTATTTGGGTCAGCGGACCGCAAATATAAAATCTATATATTTTAATAATATAAGATTTTACAAATTGACTACGGTCAAATATATGTGAATGTAGCAGAACTAGCAAAGCTTCTCGCAGCGATGGTCTTTCGTTTTATGAACGTTTGATCGGAGCGAGTTGAAATTATTTGGGTCTGCGGACCGCAAATATAAAATCTATATATTTTAATAATATAGGATTTTACAAATGGACTAAAGTCAAATAGATGGGTGGTGCAGCAGAACTGACGAAGCTTCTCGCACCGAGGATCATTCATTTATGAACGTTCGATCGGTGCGAGTTAAAATTATTTGGGTCTGCTGACCACAAATATGAAATCTTGTGATTACTCGACAAATTATTGCTGTAATCAAGTGCGCTCCTATAGTATAATATACTGTGGCCAAAGCCTCTGGCAATGATCATTTGTTTCATTAACGTTTGACCGGAGCTAGTCGCAAAATATTGCGCAGTGTGCAAAAGCAGCGTGACGCAGTTTACAACCGCTTAGCGCTCTTATGCATTGTGTGAGAGCACTGCCATGTATATCTGCTCGGTATCGCCAGATGCCTGAGCGAATGACGAAGTTCGTTGTGAAAACGGCGTTCTTTTTGAATATTATACTTTAAACGCATAGCTCAATCAATTCTTTGGGCGCTAGATGAAAGTCTAGTGTTTTAAAGTCGATTGTAGTAAACGCTTGCGTTAGTATTCTATATACTCTGCACATTTTATTCAAATCGTGCGAATTTGAACATTCGCTTCATTGCGTTGTTTTAAGAAAATGAAAAATCAGCGAAAGCAGATTTTTCAATCTCACACACAGTGAAATATTCATATTTCAATTTTGAAACGAGATTTTGTATCTCGGACCGAAACGCGAAAGCTTTACGGTGTACTAATTGCAACCATAATATTCATACTAGTTTCAGAATCGCCCGAGTTATCTTAAACGATTTCGAGGGAATCACGATCGAAACATGTATAAATATATATAAAATCACCCTGAACGATGGATCACTTGGCTCGTGGGTCGATGAAGAACGCAGCTAATTGCGCGTCGACATGTGAACTGCAGTATACACGAACATTGACATTTCGAACGCACATTGCGGTCCTCGGATACTGTTCCCGGACCACCTCTGGCTGAGAGTCGTATAACATTACCAGACTGCCGCTTGCTTTAAACGGCTTGCCGGCGAATGATGGAGTTTCGCGTATATGCGTGCTCTTAAATAATTCACTCAACGTGTGAGCCAGTCCACTTTGCAACATCGGACATTTCCGTTCGTTGACGTTCTGTGGGATTACGGCGGGTTGTGTGTCCTAGAGATTTTATATTCTTGCGACCCTCCCAATAACCTGAAACCCGAACTCTTCGAAATGCGGTTTCGTTTCGGCAAATTTGGACGATTCAAAGGATCCTCGTCGATTTTGTGTGCGCTTGCTTACTAACGTTTGCAAGCACATCATAATCATAATACGACCTCAGAGCAGATGAGATTACCCGCTGAATTTAAGCATATTACTAAGCGGTGGAAAAGAAACTAACTATGATTCCCTTAGTAGCGGCGAGCGAACAGGGAAGAGCCCAGCACTACGAGCCCAGCACTCGTAAATCCCGCGGCCGGACGCTGGGAAATGTAGTGTTAGGGAGGATCCGATTATCTCGGTGCGTTGCGGCGAGTTCAAGTCCATCTTGAATGGGGCCATTTACCCATAGAGGGTGCCAGGCCCGTAGCGACCGTTGCGCGTATCGAGAGAATCTCTCCTCAGAGTCGAGTTGCTTGAGAGTACAGCTCTAAGTGGGTGGTAAACTCCATCTAAGGCTAAATATGACCACGAGACCGATAGCGAACAAGTACCGTGAGGGAAAGTTAAAAAGAACTTTGAAGAGAGAGTTCAAGAGTACGTGGAACCGTTCAGGGGTAAACCTGAGAAACCCGAAAGATCGAAAGGAGAGATTCAATGTTATCGTTGTCTTCCCTTTAGTGGCGTGCGATTGACCGGGATTTGTCCCGCGATACGCCGTTGGTTTATGTGTCAGGCGGCGTTGGCATGCACTTCTCTCTCAGTAGGACGTCGCGACCCGTTTGGTGTCGATCTACGACCGCGGCGGTAGCCTGCCACGAATTTATTCGCGCCAGACCCCGCGTGCTCCGGCCGACTGCCAGACGGTATAAATGATATGGTATAGGGTCGCTTTTAAGCGTTCGGCCGGTTGCAAGCACGGACGGCTATTGGCCGTCGGACCTAGTCCGGCATCAAAGCCGCCTCGAGCTGTTAGCTACCGTGTTCTCGAACGGACTCTATTACCGGTCAGCGATGCTATTGCTTTGGGTACTTTCAGGACCCGTCTTGAAACACGGACCAAGGAGTCTAGCATGTGCGCGAGTCATTGGGAAATACAAAACCTAAAGGCGCAATGAACGTAAAGGTTTGCTTAAGTAAACTGAGGGATGACAGACCGCATCCACGGATGCGTGCTTGCAATCCTGAGGCGTCTCACTCTCATTGCGAGAAGAGACGCACTCAGAGCGTACACGCTAAGACCCGAAAGATGGTGAACTATGCCTGGTCAGGTCGAAGTCAGGGGAAACCCTGATGGAGGACCGTAGCGATTCTGACGTGCAAATCGATCGTCGGAACTGGGTATAGGGGCGAAAGACTAATCGAACCATCTAGTAGCTGGTTTCCCTCCGAAGTTTCCCTCAGGATAGCTGGCATTCGATGAGCGAGTCTCATCCGGTAAAGCGAATGATTAGAGGCCTTGGGGCCGAAACGACCTCAACCTATTCTCAAACTTTAAATGGGTGAGATCTCTGGCTTGCTTGAATAGTGAAGCCAGAGATTTGGATCAGAGTGCCTAGTGGGCCATTTTTGGTAAGCAGAACTGGCGCTGTGGGATGAACCAAACGCCGAGTTAAGGCGCCTAAACGACGCTAATGGGATACCATGAGAGGCGTTGGTTGCTTAAGACAGCAGGACGGTGGCCATGGAAGTTGGAATCCGCTAAGGAGTGTGTAACAACTCACATGCCGAAGCAACTAGCCCTGAAAATGGATGGCGCTGAAGCGTCGTGCCTATACTCGGCCGCCAAGGCATGAGAAACGTTCATAATAGTTCGTTTTGACGCCCTGGTGAGCAGGAAGGTCGCGGTGGTGTGCGCAGAAGGGTTTGGGCGTAAGCCTGCCTGGAGCCGCCATCGGTGCAGATCTTGGTGGTAGTAGCAAATACTCCAGCGAGGCCCTGGAGGACTGACGTGGAGAAGGGTTTCGTGTGAACAGCCGTTGCACACGAGTCAGTCGATCCTAAGCCCCAGGAGAAATCCTATGTTGATGTCGGTGTATTTTATTTTGAATAAAATTTCACACCCATCGGGCAAAACGGAATCCGGTTCCTATTCCGGAACCCGGCAGCGAAACCGTTTACAAGTCGGGCCCTCGCAAGAGAGTTCGTCGGGGTAACCCAAAATGACCTGGAGACGCCGTCGGGAAATACGGGAAGAGTTTTCTTTTCTGTAGGAGCGTTCGAGTTCCCTGGAATCCTCTAGAAGGGAGATAGGGTTTGGAACGCGAAGAGTACCGCTGTTGCGGCGGTGTCCGTATCTTCCCCTCGGACCTTGAAAATCCAGGAGAGGGCCACGGTAGGTGTCGCGCCGGTTCGTACCCATATCCGCAGCAGGTCTCCAAGGTGAAGAGCCTCTAGTCGATAGATAAATGTAGGTAAGGGAAGTCAGCAAATTGGATCCGTAACTTCGGGATAAGGATTGGCTCTGAGGATCGGGGCGTGCCGGGCTTGGTTGGGAAGCGGGCGTAGGCCGATGTGCCGGGTCTGGGCAAGGTGAAATTGTCCTTGTGACTTAGATCCGAGCTCGGTCCCGTGTCTAGGCCCCTCGCGAATCTTTCTTGCTGCGAGGTTTCTGTGCCGGCTTCGGTCAGTCAGTCGTACTCTTCGGCCGCCATTCAACGGTCAGCTCAGAACTGGCACGGACTAAGGGAATCCGACTGTCTAATTAAAACAAAGCATTGCGATGGCCCTAGCGGGTGTTGACGCAATGTGATTTCTGCCCAGTGCTCTGAATGTCAACGTGAAGAAATTCAAGTAAGCGCCGGTAAACGGCGGGAGTAACTATGACTCTCTTAACTTTGACTGGTCGAAACCAGGAAGTATCCCGACACTGGGACAGATTTAGCCAAATGCCTCGTCATCTAACTAGTGACGCGCATGAACGGATTAACGAGATTCCCACTGTCCCCATCTACTTTCTAGCGAAACCACTGCCAAGGGAACGGGCTTGGAAAAATTAGCGGGGAAAGAAGACCCTGTTGAGCTTGACTCTAGTCTGGCATTGTAAGAAGACATGAAAGGTGTAGCATAAGTGGGAGATAGTAATATCGTCGGTGAAATACCACTACTTTCATCGTTTCTTTACTTACTTGATTGGGCGGAAAACGTGCGTCAAAAACTTGCGTTTCGACTGTCACGGTTTTCTAGAGCCAAGCGCATAAGAGTGGTGTGAGCCATTGCGCCGATCGCCAACAATACTCTAGCGTGATCTGATTCGAGGAAACTGCTAGGCGGGGAATTTGACTGGGGCGCTACATCTGTCAAATAATAACGCAGGTGTCGTAAGGCCAGCTCATCGAGGACAGAAACCTGGCGTAGAGCAAAAGGGCAAATGCTGGCTTGATCCCGTTGCTCAGTGTGCACAGAGACTGCGAAAGCATGGCCTATCGATCCTTTTGGCTTGAAGAGTTTTCAGCAAGAGGTGTCAGAAAAGTTACCACAGGGATAACTGGCTTGTGGCAGCCAAGCGTTCATAGCGACGTTGTTTTTGATCCTTCAATGTCGGCTCTTCCTATCATTGCGAAGCAGAATTCGCCAAGCGTTGGATTGTTCACCCACAAATAGGTAACGTGAGCTGGGTTTAGACCGTCGTGAGACAGGTTAGTTTTACCCTACTGATGAATCGTCGTTGCGATAGTAATCCTGCTCAGTACGAGAGGAACCGCAGGTTCGGACATTTGGTTCACGCACTCGGTCGAGCGGCCGGTGGTGCGAAGCTACCATCCGTGGGATTATGCCTGAACGCCTCTAAGGCCGTATCCTTTCTAGACAAAGTAAGCAACGATATCTCTAAGAGTCTCGTGAGTCGAAAGGCTCAATACAATGTGATTTATTAGGTATTCGGCACACGCCGTTTATCGCACGAGCCATTTTAGCCGAATGAGGCGCTGGACAGGGGCGATATCCGTCCGTTATATCTGTCTTGCCTATAGCGGTCGATCATGGGTCACTAGTTCGATGTAGAGACTCGGAATCGTTTGTAAACGACTTAGGTACCTGGCGGGGTGTGTACTCGGCAGAGCAGTTACCACGCTGCGATTAGTTAAGACTCAGCCCTTGGCTTGGGGATTCGTCATGTTGGCTTGACGTCACCCCACGCTATTAGAGCATAAGCCTTAAGCCGTCGCATTGCAGCATGCCACAATCAGTAGGCTTGACAGTCGAAAACTTGTACATGCTGTACATGTGACACTTCTTCGGTATCTACCTAGCTATTTTGTACAACGTGCGTGAGTCAGCACGTAAATCAAAACTTATCGACAAATTCCAATACTAGAAATATTCATTATTTCTTTCAATAACCATAATGTCAAGAGAATAGTTATAAATATTTTGTAAGTTTACGAAATATATGTTTTTAAGAGAAACTTTTCATAATTTTTTAATATAAATATATGATATAATTCATTTAAATTCTAAATAGGGAGAATGTTTTTTGCTAAATTTCTTGGAAATGCGTACAAGTTGCTAATAAGCAAAGTACGTATAAGTTATCTATAATGCAAAATGCGTGCAAGTTGTCAATGTGTAAAATACGTGCAAGTTGTCAATTTGCAGAATGCGTGCAAGTTGTCAATTTGCAGAATACGTGTAAATTGTCAATGTGCAAAATACGTGCAAGTTGCTATTATTATTTAATTTTTGTGATATACTCTAAATAATTAGTAACTTCCAACCTATAAATATTTCGATTCTTTTATAATAAAATATTCAGTATATTTATTTCTTTTTAACAAAATATTCAGTATTATATATAATTTCAAGCTACATCTAGTAAACTTTTAAGGGACATTAGCGAGTAAGCCTAACCTAGAATCTTGCATCGAAACAGGTTAAAAACATTTTTCGGCTTTTTGAAATCAGTAACTTACGGATACTCAGACTACGTCAAGTAAACTTTAGGGGACATTAGCGAGTAAGCCTAACCTAGAATCATGCATCGAAACAGGTTAAAAACATTTTCCGGCTTTTTGAAATCAGTAACTTACGGGTACATCAGACTACATCAAGTAAACTTTTAGGGGACATAGCGAGTAAGCCTAACCTAGAATCATGCATCGAAACAGGTTAAAAACATTTTCCGTCTTTTTGAAATCAGTAACTTACGGGTACATCAGACTACATAAAGTAAACTTTTAAGGGACATTAGCGAGTAAGCCTAACCTAGAATCTTGCATCGAAACAGGTTAAAAACATTTTCCGGCTTTTTGAAATCAGTAACTTACGGATACCTCAGACTACATCAAGTAAAACTTTAGGGGACATTAGCGAGTAAGCCTAACCTAGAATCATGCATCGAAACAGGTTAAAAACATTTTCCGGCTTTTTGAAATCAGTAATTACGGGTACATCAGACTACATCAAGTAAACTTTAGGGGACATTAGGAGTAAGCCTAACCTAGAATCTTGCATCGAAACAGGTTAAAAACATTTTTCCGGCTTTTTGAATCAGTAACTACGGATACCTCAGACTACATCAATAAACTTTTAGGGGACATTAGCGAGTAAGCCAACCTAGAATCATGCATCAAAACAGGTTAAAAACATTTTCCGGCTTTGAAATCCGTTAAGTACGGGTACATCAGACTACATAAAGAAACTGTTAGGGGACATTAGCGAGTAAGCTAACCTAGAATCTTGCATCGAAACAGTTAAAAACATTTTCAGGCTTTTTGAAATCAGTAACTTACGGGTACTCAGAACTACATCAAGTAAACTTTCAGAGACATTAGCGAGGAGCCTACCTAGAATAAGCATCGAAACTGGTTAACAACATTTTTCGGCTTTTTGAGATCAGTAACTTACGGGTACATCAAACTACATCAAGTAAACTTTTAAGGGACATTAGCGAGTAAGCCTAACCTAGAATCATGCATCGAAACAGGTTAAAACATTTTCCGGTCTTTTGTAAATCGGTAAAGTACGGGGACATCAGACTACATCAAGTTAAACTTTTAGGGGACATTAGCGAGTAAGCCTAACCTAGAATCATGCATCGAAACAGGTTAAAACATTTTCCGGCTTTTTGAAATCAGGAACTTACGGTTCATCGAGTACATCAAGTAAACTTTTAGGGGACATTAGCGAGTAAGCCTAACCTAGATCTTGCATCGAAACAGGTCAAACTACTTTTGTAGAAAATATTGTTTTTGGGTTTTTTAGAATGACATATATTTATTCTATTATTTATTTACATGACATGGTTTAAATACAACATTTTTATTTCTTTAAGTTACATTTTTATTTAAAAAAAATTTCTTACATTTAGCTAATACAATTTAAATAAATTAATATCTGAAATCTTGCTTGCTTTCCAGTCGAGGATGCTTTTCACGAGATAGTAGTGTCGCTGTCATAACACCTTCGCGATTTTGCTCTAATACGCGTTTTGATACATTAGCCAGTAATTGAACATGTCTCTCAGTTCCCTGAATGTGGACCGGAATTTTAGGGTCACTCCATGGACACTCATTGCTTTGTAGATATTGTACTAGATGTTCATGAGGAATATTTAGCGTAAAGGCTGGTTCGGATATATTTGAATAATCATCCATATCTATCATATTAGTATAGTCGGTGCATTCGAAATTTATTTCGGGTGTTTTGTAATCTCTCAATTGCGTCAGGTCTTCCACATTATTACGGTAATATAAGATTTTTCTTATAGCTGAATCTCGTATTTTCTTTTTATTATCAAACAACATTGCTAATAAAATATTTTCCGAGTGAGCATAGTATGCGTTTTCTTTAGCAACATTGTTCACATTTGTCTTAAATTCGAGTATAAATATTGCGTCCAGCTAATAAATTTATAAAATAATACCTACCATACACCACAGAGTTTGTATATTTAATGTTAAAGTACATTGGAATATATACTTTCATTACGTAGTTTGCCAGAATTTTCAAATTTTTGGATGGCTTATTAGTAGTTACATATAACCGAAGTAACCTACTAGCCTTCGTGAGCCACCGGGAATGTGCTATTGGCCCTGGTTTCATGTTAGCTAAGTCTGTCATACTTCTCCAGAAGCAACTGCTTTAGCTACTTTTATTAAATAACTTGAGTCAGTTGTCGATTCAGCAGGACTTTATATCAGCCAAATTTTTAAGTGGGATTGTTTCAAAGTCTATTACCGGCTGGAAGTATATAGGAAAAATAAATTATATTGAATTTGAACATGGGTATTAAAAATGGTAAATATGTTATAACTCACCGTATATTTCGCATGTTTCAATTTGTTTGCTTAATATTCCAGTTTTTGTTCGTGGTCCAGTGGTCATGATTTTTCCAAATAGTTTAAATAAATGGCGAAGTGGAAGTTCGTTAAAGTGGAGAAGACACACAAACCAATGCAGTGGCCTGTTTTAACTGAATTTCAAATCGACGTAAAATACCATTTTTTACGCCTGTATTTGCTGTTCACCATCGCAACATATGCCTATCAAAAATCGAGAGCTATTCCTTTATCGGCAAAAACTCGTTCA
>NW_020538040.1:115403514-115406014 GCF_003426905.1 Ctenocephalides felis
AAAAAAGCATAACCCGCAAATGAATTTAGAGTCAGCGAAAAAATTTAAAAATTTTTAATTTTAAAGAAAAAAATTGAAAAATCTCATGAAAAATATATTATGACATATATCGAGTTATACATCATTTTATTCGTAATTTTATTCTGCATCTTTCGTACGAACAAAGTTTCTTCGTATCTTTACGGTTTAGATAGTATAAAGCAATCTGTGTAGTTGTTAACTTGTCAAAATGCAAAGTGCGGCTAGTTGAGCAACACTCCTCACGATTCGATATTTTCTAAAGAAAACATATAAAGTATTATACATCATTAGAAAGGTCTCAAAATTCTTAGTTCCTTTTTCCATATATCACAACTTCAAATTCCCAACGGGTGGCCTACAGGCGAGTTGCCGTCGTGAAAATTCGGGAAAATCGGAATCTAGAGAAAATTTATGAAACACACCTAACCATTTATATACCATTTTATTCGTAATTTTATCTGCATCGTTCGTACGAACAAAGTTTTTCGTATCTTTTACCGTTTAAGAGAAAATCCAGGAGAAAACTGGATTGAACATTTATTGTAAAATTAGAAAATTTAAACAAAATAATTATAAAAATAATATAACTATAGATAAATTCGTTTATATTCATTGAGATCTATAAAAATCAATAAATACACTTTTTATACAAAACTTTAAAAAAAAAACCAAAAAAAACACCTAAAAACTCAATATTAACTATATTATATTATCCATATAATCAAACTGTTTGAACATCTAACAAAATTTTCGAAAAAAAATTTTATATCATAAGGGTTCACAGTTCGAAATTTTCACAGACTTTTGTCTGACGATTCACACAGTAAGCGCGAGGCGCAGGCCCTCGCCCGCAGGTCAAATGCACGTCGCTTGGGACTCAGTCGAATACCTACGCTGTGGCCGCGCGCCTTATATAGGGGATAGGTCGTGTCGAGTGCGATGCGAGCGAAGCTCAGGCTAAAGTACGCTATGTTGTTCAGGGGGTACGGATATTATTCCCGGTGTAGATTTTACATCATATTCGATACTTTTAGTCTGTCAATGATATATTAGCGTAACTTTTAATAATGTTGTGAGCCAGCCATATCTAGAATTATATACCCCGTAGATATTCGGAATGCTGGTTTGCGGCTATAGATAACTGGTGGAATGATCATTCGTTTTTAAAACGTTTCGATCAGGAGAGTTGAAATTATTTGGGTCTGCGGACCGCAAATATGAAATCTATTATTTTAATAATATAAGATTTTACAATTGACTACCGTAAAATATATGTGAATGTAGCAGAACTAGCAAAGCTTCTCGCAGCGATGGTCTTTCGTTTTATGACGTTGATCGGAGCGAGTTGAAATTATTTGGGTCAGCGGACCGCAAATATAAAATCTATATATTTTAATAATAAGATTTTACAAATTGACTACGGTCAAATATATGTGAATGTAGCAGAACTAGCAAAGCTTCTCGCAGCGATGGTCTTTCGTTTATGAACGTTTGATCGGAGCGAGTTGAAATTATTTGGGTCTGCGGACCGCAATATAAAATCTATATATTTTAATAATATAGGATTTACAAATGGACTAAAGTCAAAATAGGAGGTGCAGCAGAATGACGAAGCTTCTCGCACCGAGGATCATTCATTTATGAACGTTCGATCGGTGCGAGTTAAAATATTTGGGTCTGCTGACCAAAATATGAAATCTTGTGATTACTCGACAATTATTGCTGTAATCAAGTGCGCTCTATAGTATAATATACTGTGGCCAAAGCTCTGGCAATGATCATTGTTCATTAACGTTTGACCGGAGCTAGTCGAAAAATATGCGCAGTGTGCAAAAGCAGCGTGACGCAGTTTACAACCGCTTAGCGCTCTTATGCATTGTGTGAGAGCACTGCCATGGTATCTGCTCGGTATCGCCAGATGCCTGAGCGAATGACGAGTTCGTTGTGAAAACGGCGTTCTTTTTGAATATTATATTTAAACGCATAGCTCAATCAATTCTTTGGGCGCTAGATGAAAGTCTAGTGTTTTAAAGTCGATTGTAGTAAACGCTTGCGTTAGTATTCTATATACTCTGCACATTTTATTCAAATTGTGCGAATTTGAACATTCGCTTCATTGCGTTGTTTTAAGAAAATGAAAAATCAGCGAAAGCAGATTTTTCAATCTCACACACAGTGAAATATTCATATTTCAATTTTGAAACGAGATTTGTATCTCGGACCGAAACGCGAAAGCTTTACGGTGTACTAATTGTAACCATAATATTCATACTAGTTTCAGAATCGCCCGAGTTATCTTAAACGATTTCGAGGGAATCACGATCGAAACATGTATAAATATATTATATATAAAATCACCCTGAACGGTGGATCACTTGGCTCGTGGGTCGATGAAGAACGCAGCTAATTGCGCGTCGACATGTAAACGCACATTGCGGTCCTCGGATACTGTTCCCGGACCACCTCTGGCTGAGAGTCG